>NW_021632404.1:0-54235 GCF_004799145.2 Neltuma alba | reverse complement strand
TCCACGCTAGGACTTCTCTTTCTCCTTGTTTGGTAAGTTCTTCTCCTTCTTTTCTTTCTTTTGCCTGTTTCCTTCTTGCTCTGAGTTATTATTTTTGAAACATCCTACCTTTAACCCCTCAAAGTACGCATAAGTAAGCGTTATGGTTCAAGTAGGTCATGACACAAGCTCGTGGATTTAAAATTTCAACATAATTATACGGGTTACTATTCACTGTTCAAATTCCATATTATACCCAATTTTGAAAAAACATAACTAAACCCATAAAAATCATATCTCCTTGCGTATATATCCAATTAAGGTGATCTAGCTCTCATATTAGACCCTGGGATGTGTACTATAACTTTGCCAAATTTTGTGGCTTAACTCATTCATTTGGTAGGTCAAACTGGAGCTACAAACTCACTGCCCAGGACCTACGTTTTATCTCTTAATCTCTTTTTACTTTAATTCTCTATTTCTTTGGCATACATAAATTGGGTTTACACTTTCCCAATCATCCTCATACATTTTTATTCATCTCATAAACATTGTAATTAAATGCATGGCATCATTGGCATCCATAACATAAATTACATAATAGGAGAATTATACATTGAATAAACATCATTCATTAACATCAATAATTCTCCACTTCCTTCTCCTTGCCTCCCATGCCATTATTGCCCACCATTGATTGACCTAAATGGTTGGTTAAGGAGGGGTGAGATTCAGATTTGGAAGAATCTCAGTATCAAACATTACCCATAAGCATGCAAGACATAATGCACATACATGACATGTTATAACATTAACATATGGATGCCATGGAAAGTAAGCTAAAGCATTTCATGCTTTCATAATATATTGCTAAGGCAAAACATAACATAAACTTACAAACATAACTTTACAAATATTTCATCATAGCTTAGTCACATCATGGCAACACAGCCACATCATGCAAGCATATATATCAAGCACACAATAGGTAAGTTTACTACCTTGTAACATAGCTTTCTCTTGCTTTTCCTTTGATTCCCTTATCTTTCCAACCCTATGGATTTTCGGTCAACACCATTTAAATATCTTGGATGTTTCAAGATCCTAAACACATCAATACATGATGCAAAACAATATTTAGAATCAAGTCATCAACTTATCTCTACTTGATTCTTTCTTGAACATACTTGAACTCTAACTTTTGAGTTTCAATTCCAACCTTCCCTAAAATTATTTTCACATACTATTCTCACATAATTTTGTATGTAGAATCCATTTCCAAGCTCAAAACAATCAAAATCCAATCCTAACCATTCAGAACAGTCAAGGCTGAACAAAATCACAAACTATGGCAAAGTTGGATTTCTTGCAAAATCAACACAGAACCACTTGATTCTTGTTGTTTCCAAGCCTTTAAACATGCTTTTAACATCCATATCATCTTCTCCTATTCCAATAAATTTCGTGTAGCACCTCTCCATAGGATTTCAATCATCAAAAATCCAATCAAACCAACTACCAGCTCAAAAATAACGAGGAGGTAGAAACTACATAAAAAACGGCACACATACCTTGTTTTAGAGCTTGATCTGGCTTGGGATGCTTGGCCTTTCTTTCTCCCTCTTCTTTTCTCTCTCTAGAAACCATTTTGCAAGAGCTTCCCCAAGGTTTCCAAGGCTTACGACGAAATGAGAGGAAGGGGAGGGGTATTTATAGAAAACAAGACGAATCTCGGCTGTTGATCTTAAAAATACGTGGCTTGATCTGGACCGCCCATTTTCTCTTTTTATCTTGTGATGACATGTGTCCTATAACATCATGCTTACATCATTAAGCCACATGTCTTTAATCCAATCGCACACGTGTCTTGCATCCGATCGTACACATGTCTTGCATCCAACTATACACGTAATACCTTCTTTTCCGATCTAACCATACACTTGTCTCTTCCATATTTTTTCATCATTTTGGCATTAAAATAGGGAGAAAATTAATATAAAATTCGTGCAAAATATAACCCTTAGGCATTCCTCCACCTATTTTGCCATTCTGCACTATATCGTGTACTTTTCTGAGTCCTACCACTGGGACTGACCCATGTTAATTAAGTATATATACCACTGGGGACATGAAAATAATTAGCTCTACACATGCTATTTTCTCACATGATTTCACTTAACTGGTAGACAAAAGTCAAAATATTATACTGGTGCTATCATAAATATCTTCTGCTAACTCAGCGTGATGACTCGTACGTGTCATGATTGCATTTGGTGACTCAACATGCTGACTCAGCGATGTCATGATTGCATTTGGTGACTCAGCATGCTGACTCAGCACCGTCATGATGGTCTTTAGATATTTTCTTTCTCATTTTCCCAGAAATATTATTAAATAATACTTAATCGGGGTTACCTTCTCTGAATTCTTTCTATGGCTCGTAACTCCATTGATCTATCTCTAGGTTTCATTCTTTCCCTTTCATCACGGGAAATTCCTCTAATTTTTCTCGAGTCAAAAGTCAAACTCTAGACAGCTATTTTTGACTTTCCCCAGATAGGGTATAAATACGCTTTAAATTTAATTAAAGCTAATCTTGTCAGTTTTTAGGGACAGAATTAATCTTACAATCTCTATAAATTCCTCAATTATTGTTCCCTAGTTTTTCTTGATTATCTGAGGCCATCTCATAGCTTAAATAATTCAATTTAAGTTACTATCTCAGATTGTCCAAAACCCTAGAATAACTTCAGGGCATTTCTGTCATTTCTAGCCTTAAATCGGCTCTAGGATCCTATTCCCATTTTTCTGGAATTTTTCTAAGTCATTTGGGTCCTTTTTGCTAACTCTGAGCATTGACTGACCAGAACTTTTATTATTTACAATTAGGTCTCTACTTGGCCTAGGAACCTTTTCTTTGCAATTTGGTCCCTCCTTAGGCTTAACCTTCAGAACCATCTCTTGTAAGTTTCTAGCATAACCTCTGGCCCTTAGTTATTTCCAGTTCGTCATTCTTTAGTCCCCGAACACTATTGTTTTACACATTTGCCCTTGGAAAATCTCTTTTTCCTTCTGAGGGATCTCTAGGACTTTCGTTGCATTGGAGTTAGTAATCATCCTTTTCTTGTGCTATTACTTGTATCTATGAGCCAAAATGTGGGATGTTAAATTTTGTTTAGGGTTTATGTGTTTTTCTGTTTTGTTGTTTTAGTTTGTGACTGGGTAGGTTCCTTTTCACTTCCAATTTTGGTTATGTAGACCTTAGGCTATCTAATGATTCATGGTGTATTTTGTTTTTCAGTGATTTCCCTACTCAATTTTGAAATTTTTAGTAAATTAAAAACCTATGAATCATTACATAGCCCATTGCTATTGCTTGAGTTGTTAATTCTGGTTTTTCTGGGGTAGAGCTCGTTGCTGTTTATTTGGGTTTTTGTTTAGTGTATTTTGTTTCTTGTGTTTAGAGTATGCCTCGTACTAAGAACCCTGTGCCTGTGTCTGAATCTGATTCTGGGGATGAGTATACTTTTGAGGAGTTGTATGACAAAATTGACTAGAGACCTCTCCTCAAGGAGCATCCTTTTCCCTTAGACCCCCCTGATCACCCTTTTGTCCGCCAGCTCTGGGCATCCCAATTGACCGGTTTGGTCCAGGAGTGTTCTATGGGCAATGACGCTTTTGTTCGCTATTTCTATACCTATGCCCGATTCCATGGCTCCATGATCATTGACTTTCACAATGTCCGTGTCCATGCTCTTTTACTGCCAAAAACATCCGCTTCTATTACCGCCTACCTCCTTGTCGCTATTCTGGTTATTTTGCTTACCGCAATAACTACCCTTTTGATGATGTCCTCTAAACCTTGTGTTATAAGGGTACCACTTAGCATCACCCCCGCACTACAGAGCAATACCTTAAGCAATCTGAGTTTCGACTTGAGGCTCGTCCTTGGCTGCATTTTGTCTGTAACAACTTAGTCCCCACCACTCACCTAGCTAATGTTCCTAAGCGTCAAGCCCTATACATCTATCTCCTCATGACTGGCTGCTCATTTGATGTAGCTGACACCATTTACTCACCTCTCTATGATGCCATCAACACCCCCAAACTCACCAACAGCATCATCTTCCCTCACCTAGTCACTGACCTTTTCCGCGCTGCTAATGTACCTGAGTACAATAATGACAGCTACTTTGAGCCAGCCCCCTTATTTCGCTATAACCGTCTTGAGCAGCCTGTCATTGGACCACCTCCACCCATCCAGCCTATTTATGATGTTGGTACAAACCATGTAGCTAGTGCACAAGCCCTAGAAGCCCAAGCAGGCCAGCAAGGCTAGGAAGATCTAGAAGCTCCAGAACCTGTCACCATGGACACCCTGGTTGATGATATCAATGAGCTAGCAGAGCATGTCCACCAGTTGCGTGTCACACTCCTCTAAGAGATGAAGAGGCAGAAAGACCGCGACGCTCTGTATGATAGAGACCGACGCTATCATCGTTGTGTAGATGCTTTGATTGCTGAAAGGTTGAACTTCCTCCTGCCTCTCGAAGAGGACGACCCTTAGAGCAGAGCCGGAACATCTGGAGTAAGCACTTCTGGTGCAGGACCATCTGGGTCTGGGGCGGATGATAGTGGGATATAGCAATAGTTCTTTCTTTGTGTTTTGTTTTACTTCTTGTTCTTTATTTCTATTTTGTGTCGGTTTTGCTGGATACTTGTTAAGCTTTTTAGTATTTTCATTGTTGTGACACATTGGATGTTAGTTTAACTATTTGGCTACTGATGGCCTCTTTCTTTTGCTGTTATCTCTATGCTTCCATTGCTTCCTTCCACTATTTTCATTTCTCATTTTTGTTTTGCCTGCAACCTCTCACCCTTCTTCCTCCTCTTTGTGAATTCGATGTGTTGTGCTCCAATTTAAAATTGGACATCACAACTTCCGGTTCACTTGTTGATTGGTTTGCATGTATAGGTTTAAACATTGAGGACAATGTTTTGTGTGGGGGAGGGATATCTATTTTTTATTTCAGTAAGTACTTCATTATGCATCTATTTTGATCCTTTAGGTGCTTTAAAACTGATTAACTGTGGCATTTTTGAAGTCATTGAAGTTAACTTTTGAGGAAGTTTGAAAATTGCATTGCATTTTGTCTCTCTGTCGACCTTCACCGTGGCAAATTCTTCCTTTCGCCGCGGCGAAGTGCTGCCTTATCAATTATTTCTCGCTTCTCGGCTATACTTCGTTGTGGCCAACTTATGTTTCACTGCGACGAAGCAGATCTGCTTTATGTTTTTCCTTCTCGGTTAAGGTTTGCCACGGCAAACTCTTCCTTTCGCCGTAGCAAAGTATTAAAAAAAAAACTTGAATGCTTTGTAGTTCTATTTTTCTTTCTCAGGAAATCCTCCTGGCTTAGATTCTTAATACTCCTGCATTTTTAAAATTACTGAAAAATTCAAAATTATACTTGTGTTTTTAGAAAATTACTCATGCTTTTAAATGATGGTTGAACTTAGACTAGTCCTTCCCCACTGTTTTTGATAAGGAGTAAATGAGGGTATGCTTTGAAAATAGGATTATGTGCTTTTAAACCTTCAGATTGATTAATTGAGATACTAGCCTTGTTGGAAGGATATTTGGGCCTTAATTTGTTAAATTGTGTGAATTTGTTTAGTTTCATATTTCTCTAGAACTTGTTGTAATTCTTAATCAAAGCCTAGTGAATCAACATGTTGTGGACATGACAGAGGCATTCGATTCCAAACCCCTATTACCCAAACACAAGCCTAAACACCCTACCATTGTTAACCCCTTTGGACCTACACTTTGAGTACATGCATGCAAATAAATTGTGGATTTTTGTTCTGTTTGGCCATATTTATGTTTAAAAAAAACAAAAAAAAGAAAGAAGCAAAAAATATATATGTGAAATAATAATTATTTTATTATTATTAGCTCCTATCTTCAGGAAGGTTTATGTTTATGGCATAGGTAGAATAATTGTTATGCTTGTACTCAATTTTACTTTTTCTTTTATTCCATCTATTCCACTTGACTATCCCCAAAATTTACGAACCCTAAGTCCTCTTGATTTGCAATGTGTGGTTCTTGTGGTGGAGAGGTAGAATTATTACAAGCCAATGGTAGAGATTGAACTGAACAGACTTAGAGTGAAATAATCCCTAAACAAGTGAGTTGAGAGCTAAACACATACCTCTGAGATAAATCTCTTTTGCTCAATCTTTTGGATTAAACTTCCATAGTGTTTATTTTCTTAGCATGTCTTTACTTTACCGTTGTCAATCTCCGTGGAAATTTCTTGCTAATCTTCTACCATTATCTTTAAGCATGTTAATATTTCTCTTTGCACTTGTATAGTTTTTGATCATTTGAGCTTTGTCCAGGAGTACAAAGGTCTAAGTGTGGAGGAATTTGATTGAGCTCAAATTGTTTATACTAATTGATGACTTTTTCCATATTTTTGTTACACTTTTTGGCTCATTTTAATGATATTTGTGCTTAATTGGGATTGAGGGTCTTTGTTCTGAGTAAGTGTTATTTGAGGGTAAAATTGTCATATTTATTCATTAATTGGATTTAATTAATTTCTGGGACAATCAATACCTCATACCATTACTTTTTATTTCAAGGCACTCAAGAAGAAGAGCCAAGAGCGAAGATCAAGGAAGTCCAGCACACAAGACGGATTGATGCCTCTGCCAGGCTTCGTCATGCCCAGCTTTGTCTTTGCTGCGGCGAAGACACCACTTCAGCAGAAGTACTCTTAGCCAAGGTTCACTGTGGCGAACATATACTTTTGCCGCATCAAACCCCTCGAATCAGCAACCCAGACCTAAACCATTTTCGGAAATTTTACCTACCCACTCTCATAAACTGACCCAATACACCCCATTACCGATTGAGAAACCCTATTTTCGTGGAAGTGACATGATTCATTCAGACACCAGCCCCTATCTTCATTCTCTCTCATCTTCCTCTCATCTAACCCTAGTTTCTTCCATTTTCACTGTCAAACTTCCACCATGGGAAGCTCATATTCATTCTTAGTTGAGATACTTTAGATTTCTATGAGTGGCTAAGCGTTTTCCTTCCTCTTGGAGGTGTAGCAATGGCTGGAGTTCAATGAGCTAAGAAGGGGAGTAGTTTAATCCTAGTTCATGCTATGAATTTATGAGTTTCTAGGTTTAGGATTTGTATTTTGTAGCTGAACTACTTGATTATAGTTATAATCAGCTTGGATTTTCATATGTGTAGTGAATTGATTATTGTAGAACTCTAAGCTTAAATATATGAAGTCTCATATATGTCAGTTGTAATCTTTTGATACTCTTTACTCTTGCACAATTGTGTTTTGATATTGAGACAATTTTGATTGCATTTGACCTGTTGCATTAATCAATTTTTCTATACACACTAAGAGTACTTAACAGGATCTTGAGAAATGGAGTTCATTTATCAAGATTCTAGACTCAGAGTATTTTGAGGTTTATCAATTTGAAACTTAGTGATTTCTACTCCCATATCAATTGATTTTGAACTATGACAGCTTGAGCACACTTTCAAGAGGAACTTAATTATCATTTGATTATTGTTTACCTGCATCCATCACCTATTCCCTAAAATCCAAAAAATATATACATATATTTTGTTTACCCTTAATTCAATTCACTCAATGATTTCAAAAAAAAGCCAAAACCCCGCTATTTATATTCAAGCTTGCATTGCATGACATTTAAGCTAATTTAGGTCCATTTCACTAAGGCTTCATTTAAGTGAGACGACCCAAGGTTGCACCCTATAGTGCAATCTTTGGATAAAAGTTTTGATTTAATCTCCAAGGTCTAGAAAAGGTACTGGGTAAGAATCAACAGTAGCCCTTTCTAAACTTGAGGCCTTGTAATCAGCCACATAATCATCTCGTTTGCCATTCTATTATGTGCCCATTTGCATTGTTTTAGAACTACTCTTACTTAGCTTGCAATTTTCTCACATTGCCTTTTTGTAAGTTCTAAACAGCTTAGGGAGAGGACTTATAACATTTCATCATCTATATCACTTCCGCCTCCGATTAACTTCAAGGAATCTTTTGTCCTTACATTACTCTTAGCCAATTGCTCTCTTTATGGTTAGGGTAGAGTCAACTCCGTATGCCTCGCCTCGACTGCATTCATTTTCCTCTTATGGAAGGACGTATAGCTCTTAGGGGACCATATCAACTCAACCACTTCCTTACTCTTGATGGAGGGTATATCACTCTTACTGATTTCGCATCAACTTCCCCTTTCCAGAAGGATGCATTATCAGCATATCATTGTATCTGTTCAATGCTTACTCAACCATTCAGGGAGAGTGCATTGTTTTATCATAGCAACATCTATTCCATCGCAGCTACTTTAGAGGACAATCTACCCTTGGTAGGGCAATGTCAACTTTGATCCGAAGGACCACCTCCTAGCTCTAGAGAGATACTTTATTTTTTGGCTAAGACGTCATTACGCTTATCCTTTGTCAAGGCACTTTCTCTATGTGCCACATTCCTATCAAAAGGAAAAAGGGAGCCTCTCAACCCGTCTTAATTAATTTCTTGGTAGTGGCAATCATATACAGGAATTCTATTCTCTTGGATTCCTTCTTGGCTTGAGTGTCATGATCACACTCTCCATAGATACCTCAGGGTTACTAGGGAATACTACCTAGTCCCTAAATGATCATTTCATACTTAAACATCAATTGGGAACGTATTGATTCTCAATACTGGTTCCCAGAGCATCCCCCTTAGGTGACATTCTCATCTGTCACCCATAAGCTATATCTTCAAGGATGTTGCCTGACTCCTAACCTTGCTAACTTTTCTTATCTCTTGATCATTCATTCTCGTAGCCATATATTAGCCGCTGTTGTCCACGGCATCACATAGCAAGTAGGAATCATTGGATTACTTTTGCTATGTGGCATACCTATTAGGCAAATAACTGATCATTCATACCGTCCCATTTTTACTTTTAGTTAAAGACCTTTACCTTATGGTCTTGACCTTGTCTACTAAACTTGTATGTCTGGGACAATCACTGGGTTTTACTTCAACCTTTATAACCTCATAGAGGGGGTTCTTATTGCTTTATCCAGTTTTCTTAGCTATATACATCAGACTTAAATGTCTAGAGTATATCTCGAGTCTGACATCGACTTCAAGGAATGTTACTAAGAGGGTTCATACTCTTCTCGTATCATCTAACCTCTATTTCTCTTGATTTAATAACTCTTAGGCCTTTTATATCCTTTCAGGAACTTCAGGTAGCCTTTTGTCAGGTCGCTCCAACTTTATGGAAGCCCTATTAATTAACTTAGACTTGGGCTATCCACTGCTATCTAACTAGGACTCGGACTCATACCCCTGCCTGGTTTGGCTTTACTCTTAGCCGTTACTTAGTATAGGAGTCTCTCACGGACTTATTCCAAGCTTATTGAACTCAATTCATTCCTTTCTGAGGGGTAGTCATTTACCTTGAATCATAGTTATTTACCTCTTAGGTTACCTCCTCACTACTCTTTCTTTCCATCTCACAGTTTACTGTGGATCAAGGCATCTTCATTCGGCTTTCTGTAGCCTCTTAATGGTCGCCCTCATTTTCTATCGTCAGGACTTCTTGAGAATCCCGTGTTACTATTACGTCAACTCTATCTGAAGGATAATGCTATTTTTCCTTAGCAATTCCTTCCCGAATATGTGCCAGTCTGAGCTCTCACCTTAGTATCTGACCTTGCTCACTATAGGGGATCATTCCATTTCAGAGGAAGGAAGAAAATCTCATTCATAAATTTTGGGAGTATTTCATGGAAGTCAATCCACCACAATCATTATCAACATCCATGCTACAGGATGGCATGCATAACGAGGCTAAGGGGATATCGTACTAGTCGTGCTGGACATTACAGTCTGAACATGCTTCTGTCACAAGGGAGTAGGCACAATTACATCATTCCCATGCGAGAACACAGTGAGACCCAGTCACCTAACAAGTTCACATGAACATATGGCTTGCGCTTGGATAAAACATCACTAGGCAAGGTAGTTTACTGAAACATTTCATACCTCACATCATTCTGGCATCTCACGAGCCTCTTGTACAGATTTACTTAAGAAATTGTCAATAAGTCTTGTTGTAGCTTGAGTTGTAATATGATTACCTTTTTGTAATGTGATGTTAGCGTTTGACATTTGTAGTGGAATGGATCAAGACCAAAGAGCAAAGGTTCAGTTGGATCAAGGTAGCAAGATTTAATTAACCTTATTGTTAACATTGTATTGATTATTATGCATGGTGGATTGGTATTATATGGTTGAACTAAGATGAATGATTTTGTTTGATATGTGGCTACCCCTTACTTTGAATTGCCTTGGCTATTACATGTTAGAGTTGCTTCAAACATGAGGTAGAATTGGTTCTCCAATAATAGCAAGTGTTAAAATGCTTGATGATAATGCATGCTTGATATTATTGTTGATTATCTTGCTAATAGGATTTCAATGAAATCTTATTCCTTCCAAATACAAACCATTTCCTAGGGGCTGAACCATCAAGGAGAAAGAAGAAAGTGGCAGAAAAATGATATGTATTTGATGAACCTACTTGACTTTTGGCATTGTAATTAATATGCGCATGTATATTGTAGACCCTAAAAGTTGCAACTTTGGAGCTGCATTTTGATTAAGTTTTTGTTTATTTCTAACTGTGAAATTTTTTGTGATTAAAGTACACTACCTATGCTTTAAATCCATAGGTAGAACACTCAATTTGGATATGCGTGTGATTTGTGGTGATTTTTCAAAGTTAAGGTTAAAAATCTAGAAACAATTTTTAACTAATTGAACAGTAGAAACTTACATACAATTCTGGCACTATTTCACACCGAATTGGTCCTTGAAACTATTTTTTTAAGAACAATTAAGGAGCTTTCTGTAAGACTTAGAACCACTTAGTTTTGATTTTTCTAGAATTAATTACGAATTTTCAAATTTGAGCAAAATTCTTAAAATAGTAAATGATACCCGCGAAGTAAAATTCTAGATTTGATCTTCTTGAATCTAAGGCCATCCAATGTGGTCCTATTTGTCATATATTGAACCTTAAGGTAGTCTAGAACTAAGGTGTAATAGTAACCGATCCATACAAAGATCCAACATAATGTACATACTCATAATTGCATAACATTTTATGCAAGTTCCTTCTCAAGCATCCACATTCTTTCTTTTCTCCCTTGATGAGCCATCCCCTAGAAAATCTCAGTAGCATAAAACAAAAAGCATAGTATTAAAATGCAAGGTTATTCATGTTACATAAAAGATTTTCAATTTGATAATCAAGATACTTCACCCAAGAATGATGATGCATGCACAAAAACTTGTTGCTTAAGAGTGAATTAATGGAAGTGATGGGCTCAAATGGGTTTATAAAGGTTAAATGAGTTGGACTTGTGTTTAGGAAATTGGTTAGTAAAAAAAATACCCCTATCATCTTCATTGACCTAAATGCTAATTGAAATTGAGAAAAAACCCAAACAAGCTCTAGGGGATACCTATGCTAAGCAGTAAACACTCAATTTCAAATGAAAATTAAGGGTCAACGATCCTTCCAACTAGGTTTCTCTCAAGTACACATTCACAAGGTTGAAAAGAACACACCAATAATCAAAATGCATCAAATAGCTTGTTTCTTATATCAAGCCTTTACATGTAAAACTTCTTATAAGCAATTAGAAAACATGTTTTTAAAACAAAGAGTTGCAAAAATCCAAGTAAGGTTGCCAGACAAATTCAAGTAAGAAATTAAATATGTTAACATAGCAACAATGCAACCAAGAATTGATTAAAGCAAATCTTTTCAAAAACTTTTCCAAAAGTTGGCTTGAAAATCATCAAATAAGTTCAAAAATAACCAAAAATTCATTAAAAAAAGTTGAAACTTTTCTGAAAATGCAATGAACTCAAACAAGATGCAACATGCTACATCTTACCATCGTATCATCTTAGGGTTCAATTAAAACCATCTTAGACCACATTGGATGGTCTTGGGCTTAATTTTATCTTGCAAAACGCTAATTTTCGGATTTTCACTGTTCATCGGGTAAAAATCCAGTTTTCTGGCCCAAATTCAAAAATTTATAAGTTAATCTAGAAAAATCAAAATGGAGTGGTTCAAAATTATATAAAAATATTTTTGAATTCTCTTTTAGGGAAAAATAGTCTTGTGAACCAATTCCATTAGAAAAAGCATCAGGCTTTTGTGAAAGTCACCTCTGTCTATTAGGCAAAAACCCTTTTTCCAGATTCTGAACCTTAAATTTGAAAAATCATTAAAAATCGTGTAGTTGGACATTTTTAGCATGTTACCTATCAAAATGAAGCTCAGAATGTGATCTACAAACATGCCAAATTTCGTAATTAAAAGTGTTCGAGAACTTAATCAAAATGTCGCTTAAAGGTGGTGGTGTCAGTGAATTTACATCACTGCCCAGCATAATATTACATAACCCAAAAGTCCACGAATTTTTGTGGTATGATACCATAATTTTAACCTTCAATCTGAAGCTTTCCCTTAGATGTTTCAGGTCCTAAAATATTATATTGCATTTGGGGAATGAGATTTCATTGAAATCCCAATAGCAAATTAACCAACTATATCATCAACAAGCATCATCATTATGTATAACTACATTAACTACTATTGGTGAACTAGCATGCTTATCATTTGGAAAACTCAATCATGCAAAGGCCAAAGCAAGAAAGTGCAAAGAGCAGCCATATCACAATCAAGAAAGTTCACCCACATAATAGCAATTAATCATGCAATAATCAATAATGCCAAGTTAATGTTAGTAGTTAGGTTCAACTTGCTACCTTGCTCCAAAAGCTTGAGTTTTCTTTGTTTCTCTTCTTCTCCTTCAAATATCAAACCCTAGCATGGCATTCCACCAAAAAGAAGGCAGAAAGAGTCATTAATCAAACCAAGTAAAAGCAAGAACACAACTTAAACGTAACTTTTGCTCTTTAAAGCTTCCACCTTTGTTCTTTCATTTATGACCTTTGGTTTTCCATAACCCTAAAATTGCTTCTTGACTTATTCTCACATGATTTTTCATGTAGATTCCAAATATGTGCTTAGATTTGAGAAAATAAAATTCCTCCTTTCAGTTCTCTCTTGACTGAACCAAAGGGGTTCTTTAACGAAAAATTACAACTTTGATTTTTAATGCTTCCAACACTTGTTCTTTAGGTTTATCCTACACTATTTTTCATTTTGAGCACAATGGAAGCATTAAAACATTTATAAACACATCCTAAGGTCCATTTACTACCTTGGCCGAAATGGTCTATGATACACAACCAAGAAAACACTTCAAAAATCAACTCTCAACCACTTTTCAAAGTTATAGGGAAAAATCTTGGATACTTGAGGGTTTTCATTTAATTCCATAATCTCTTATAATTCCTTGGGATATCATAGGAATTTTCTTAGAATTTTATTCCCCTTAAAATTATTTATTTGGAATTTTCCAAAAAAAAAATCCCTTAAATTGGCTTAAATCACCCTTAAATTCTTTGTAATTTCTCTAAGGGTAATTTGGTCATAAATCAATTTTATAATATCATATAATTCTCAAAGGATATTATCCTTATTTTTTCTTAATTTTGTAAGGCTTGAAAAAATTATTGCATAATTATATTTGACCAATTTTTCTTAATTAGTCAAATTTCCACAATTGGCTTGGAAAATCATAATAATTATTTTCCACCAAAATTCTTCTATTCCTCCTTCTCATTTTGGGCTCTTAATCATTTCGGAATATTTCTTATTCCTAATTACCATCGTACTGGATGTGACACAACATCTCATACCATACACACATCTAAACCCTTCCCCCACACTTAAACCTTGTATTGTCCCCAATGCAAGACTGATACATAAGGTGTAGCACACAATAGATTCCAAAGAGGAGAAAAGACAAAACACATAGAAAGCAACCTTTTACTACTAGTATGGCCACTTCCCTACACTTGTCTTTTGCAATCAACTCAAAAATGAGTATATAAGTAAGCAAATTCAATCTAAAGATAAGCAAAGAAAGGGACAACCTTATGTTTAAATTACTTCAAACTCTTATAGGGGAAGTTCTTGTTCCAGGCGAGGAACATGCATTTCGTCATGAACACTCCTTCTCCTACAAGCTCCTTACTTGGTGTTAAGTGTTTCAGCTCTTGCAAGAACAATACCACAAATAAAGTAGTTTCAGATTCCATACAAAGAGCCAATTTATCTAAATAAACATCACAACCAAGAAAGTCGGTTACACTCCCATCAATAGGATTCAAACATGTGTTTAAATTTTTAAAATACTCAGGTGCATGTGTAGTAGAAGCTGAAGAACCCAACTAAAATTTGTTGAGGTAAAGTGTATGATTTGTACATGCATAAGAGGAAAAAAAAAAGAAAGAAGAGAGAGAGAAATTTTTAATAAAGTTTTGAAAACAAATAATTCCACTTTTAAATATGTCTGCTAGAAGATCACAATAAAGTATTTGTGGGAAAGATTCATTTCCGTTTACAATTTTTTTAATAAAAAAATGATGAATCTTTCCCTTGTGCATTAGAAAAATTGTGTAACTCAACAGAATCACAGCTTGGGGCATTCTCACTCTTAACAGAATTATGCTTATCAATTATAGCACTTCTAGTAGTAACACTAAGAGAGAAGCATGTTTATCACATAATACATCATTAACAATATAAGAAACATCCTCAACTATGTCATTATTCAAAGTTAGAGGTTGAGTATTTTCAATATCAGATATATAAGGGGACTTAATAATAATTTCCTTGTCCACCTCATCATCACTCTCAACCTCATAGACTTCGTCAAAGAGAATAGTAATAAGAGAAGGATCAATCTCCTCAAGAATAGGAGTATTACTAATGAACCGTGTTGTAGGGCTCTCAAAACAATAACCAAGCTAAATGTAGTGTAAGGCAACTAACCTAGATGTTGATCTCTTTAAGGAGCCGATTATAAACTACTAACTAACTAGGTGTTAATTATAAATTAACCAAGAGAAGTGACAGAATGGAATTAACTATGCTAAACTAAGGATTGATAACTATTGTTTATAATTTCTGGTTTTATTATGGAATGGATGATGGATATAGTGAATCTCCTTGATAGTTGACTTAGCTATACTTCCTTGTTTCTCTTGTGTTAAGTTCAATTACATCTCACTAAGCCAACACTCTTAGTATCTAATTAACATTGTTAGCTACCTAACTAGTTAATTAGATAAAGTGCCTTAGGACTTAGCTTATATTAGACTCATAGAGGTTCTTTAACTCTCAATCAAACCTAGACACCTAGCACATTCAATTGGAAGCTTCAAGAACATGAATAATCAATTACAATAGACAAGAGGACTAAAGGGCAATTGATCATCCATTAAAGGTAAATCCAATACAAGTAATCAGAACCTAGATCAGGCATACCAGTACTAATCCTCAATATATATCAATTGAACCACAATCAACATACATATAGAGTAGAAATTGAAATTAAACACAACTAAGCCTCCTTTAAGCTCTAGAAACTCAAAATAGTTTCATCAATCGTCAAGGAGTGGACGAATTCAGCTGCTCATGACTTGAAAACAGCTACACTAAGCTTCTAGTCTTCCTTTGGTTATTAAACACTGATGTGGAGGTAGACATAGATCGGATTCTGGAGAAGAACAAGAATAATTGGTGAAAATGGATGGAATATGGCTAAAATTGGTGTGGAATGGTGGATGGGACAAAGGAAGAGTGGAGAAGATGAACAAAACAAGATCTGGGTGGCTGGGAATCTGAAAAATGAGTTCTCCCCCACTAAGCAGGCGCAACTCTAAATTTAAATGCAAATTTTGGTCCTTTCGCTATCACACCTTACTTCTGGTATATCTTAAGTCTATTTAGAACCAATTCTAACCATTTTGGATGGTTTTAAACTCAAAAATACATAACTGGGATGCTATTTATGGAAAAATACTATTTACTTGGTAAATCCAAAATTTTTATCCAACGTTAACGAATCGTAACTAATTCTAGAAAAATCAAAATGGAGTACTTCCAAATTCTGTAGAAAGCTCTTTGAATGCTCTTTCAAGAAAAAATAATCTCATAAACCAATTTGTTATGGATTGGTGCCAGATTTTTATGAAAGTTACCACTATTCTATTAGTTAAAAACTTTTTCCCAGATTTCAAACATTAACTTTGAAAAATCACAATAATTCATACCAATGTCCAATTTTAATGTTCTACCTATTGATTTGAAGCTCATGGTATGAAATATAAGCATACCAAATTTTGTGATTTAAATCGTCCAATAACTTAGTCAAAAAACAGCTCCAAGTCAACGGTCTAAATAGGGTTATAGCATCTAAGCGTACATAATTATACATAGCCAAAAGTCATTTCATGATTTAACACCACATTTACCCTTGAATTTGAAGATTTCTCTTGGATAATTCAGCCCCTAGAATACAATTTGGAAGGAATGAGATTTCATTGAAATCCCAGCAGCAAGAATAATCAACTATAACATCAAGCATGCATAATCATTATGCATTTCAACACTAGCTACTATTGGAGAACTAATTCTCTTATAATTAGGCAATCTAAAACATGAAATTGCCAAGGCAATAAAATGCAAGGATCAGCTACAACACAATTATTATAGTTCAACAACATAATAGCAATCATCCATGCAATAACTAACAATACAATGTCAATATTAGTAGTTAATTAAATTTTGCTACCTTGATCCAAAAGCTCCTTGGTTCCTTGATCTTCTTCCCTTCCTCCACAAATATCAAATCCTAACCATCACATTGCATAAAAAAGGGAAGACATATTACAATCTAAACCACACAAGATTCAATGGTAAGACTTAAGTAACCCTTTAACCCTTAATTCTTTGAATTTTGGAGCTTTGTTTTCTTTAACCCAAAAATTCCTTTCTTAGGTCAATTCTACATGATTTTTCATGTAGAATCCAAATACAAACTTGGATTCATGAAAATAAACTTCTTTCTCCATGAACCAGTGTTGACCGAACATAGGGGTCTTAAACTCCAAAAATTTTAACTTTAATTATAATGCTTTCAATGCTTGTTCTTTAGGTTTATCCTACACCATTTTCTATTTTAAACACAATGAAAACATCAAAACTATAAAAACCTCATCCTAGGTACAGATTTCAAAGTAGCTGAACAACACCCTTCCATAACCAAATATGAAATCTTTCAAGCAACACCTCAATACCACTTGAAACAACCTTGAATCAATGCGTTTTGTCTAGGTTTAACATCAAAACCTCCTTTTGCTAAACCTAACACATTTTGGCTAGCAAAATTCAAGAGGAAGAACAGATTTTCCAACCATACAACTCAAGAAAACAAGGCAAGAAATAACTTAAAACAACCTACTAACATTAAATCTTAGCTTGGATGGTCAAAGTAGCTAGCTTTCCTCTTGCTTTGGAATTTAAGAAATGAATTTGCAAGAACTTTCCTATAATGGCCAAAAATTATGGTCTTGCAAGAGGGGAGGATGTACCTATTTATAGGCAAAATATCTCAACTACCATATTAATTGCAAGTGTGAGGTGTCATTAGCCTAAACCATATTGCAACTTTTCACTTTTAATTTAATTCTAATTGTAATTCAATTTCCAAATTCAAGATCTTCTCCATCCTTAGCTTGACACTTGGCACTCCAAATCCTCTCTACTGATGGCTTAACAAATGGCAACTTGTGGGCTAATTAGAGGACAAGACTCTACTTTCTATTTTATCAGTGCACTTTTGCTCCGGCTTAATTCCTTTTGTATAATTACAGTACTCTATGTCAGACCTTACTTATATCATACCTTAGAGTCCATTTAGAGCCATTTCAGACCACTTTGGATGGCCCTGAGCTCTAAAATTCCATAAAAACGCTGATTTTCAGATTTTTATTGTTCATTGTATGTTTTTTACATTTCAAGTCCAATTTTGAAAAATCATAACTAATTCTAGAAAAATATTATGGAGGTGTTCTAAAATTTCATGGAACGATATTTCAATGCTCTTTAGGAAAAAATATCCAATTGGACTTATCCTTACCCAATTCGTATAGTTTATTGGATAAAGATTACTGTTCATTTGGTAAAATCTGGATCTTTCATATTATGTGCCTCAACTTTGAAAATTTGTATCTCCTTGTGTACACATCCAATTGAGGTGATTTATCTCTTATTTTAAAGCTTGAGATGTCTACTATAAGTCTGCCAAATTTCATAGCTCAAATTGTTCATTTGATAGGTCAAACTGAAGTTTGAAACTAACTACCCCAGGACCTACGTTTTATCCTATCACCTTTGCTTGCTTTAATTCTTTTTATTTCTTTGGCATACATAACTTGAGGTTGATCTTTTCCATTCATGCTCATACACTTTCATTCATGCCATAAATATTCTAAGTACATACATTGCATTGATGGCATTCATGCTCATACACTTTCATTCATGCCATAAATATTCTAAGTACATACATTGCATTGATGGCATTCATAACATAATTTACAACGTAGGAGAATTATACATTGAACATAATCTCAATTATTAACGTCAATAATTCTCCACTTTCTTCTCCTTGCTTCTCATGCCATTATTGCCCATTATTAATTGACCTAAATAGTTGTTTATGGAGGGGTGAGACTCAAGGCAATATCAGTAGCAAATATTGCCACATACATGCACAAGATGGATGCTAGTGTATGGTATGTAGTTTTCCATAAACTTAAGTTAACTAGTGACATGCCATCATGCTTTATTCTTGGTATAAAAATGCATGGCCATGGAAACATATTAGAAACAACATTTCTAGTAACAATCATCATGTCACAACATCATATAAATATCAACAAAACAAACCAACACATAAGCATACCATATCAAGCATATAAAGGGTAAGTTCACTACCTTGCACCTCAAGCTTTCCTCTTACTTTTCCTTTGACTCCCTTGACTTTCCAACCATGTGGGTATTTAATTAATATCACCAAACATACTCTTGGATGTTCCAACATCCTAAACATAGCCATATTGATCATTCAATCTATTAGGACTAAGAGATGACATAATGTTCAAGACTAGCTCTCTTGAACCTCAACCCTTTCTCTTGGTTTTAAGGTTTTCTTTCTAACCTTTCTAACATAAATCTCATCATTTCCCATCCTTAAGGTCCATTTCTTGTCAATTAGGACTGCTTTAAATGGCCTTAGATTAAAGAAGATCAAATATAAAAATTTTGCTTCATGGGTACTGTTCACACAGAAATTCCAGAATTTTTGCTCAACTTTGAAAATTCATAATTAATTTCAGAAAAAATCAAAACTGAGTGGTTCTAAGTCCCATTGAAAGCTGCTTAAGTTCTCTTTAAAATAAAAATAGTTTTATGAACCAGTTCTATGTGAAACGGTACCAAAATTGTACGAAATTCTCTACTCTTCTAATGGTTAAAAACTATTTCCAGATTTTAAACCCTAACTTTGAAAAATCAACAAAAATCATACACATATCAAAATAAAGTGTTCTACCTTGGATTTAAAGCTCACAAAGTGTACTTTAATCGTGCCAAATTTTAGAATCAGATACAAAGAGTGACTTATTTGAAATAGGCATCAAGGCAGATGCTATAATCATCACATACCTTGATCTTGAAGCTTGAACCTTGTTCCTTCTGCTGGGCCTTCACCCCCACATTTTTCTCTGTAATTTTTAGCAAAGTTTTCCCTCTATAAATGGTTGCCAAAATGCTCTTTCAAGGTGGGGTATTTATAGCCAAAACTTTGGCTCGAATGGACCAAAATACCCCTTAAGTTCATTCAAATTACAAGTGTGAGGTGTCAACTTGTAAAGGCACCTTGAACAATTTTCCATCCTTAAAATAATTTCAAATGAAATTGATGTTCAAAGTCAAAATCCTCTCCATAGAGAGCTTGACAAGTGGCGTAATCTAGGCCAAGTAAAAAGCAAGGGTACCTTCACACCTTATCAGTGCACTTTATCGGTCCATTCTCTTAGTTCCGGTCTCCTGGAGCACTGCTATACTTGTCACCTCTTCTTTGTCTTATTCCACCACCTCTTCTCTCCTGGAGCAGTGCCTTCACATGTGTCATGATTGTCTTACATGATGCATTGATGAGCCATTATGACATTTGTCTTTTTCTTAGATATTTTTCTCTATTTACTTGGTTCTCGTTCTTTGGGGTTTCTTTCTGACTTTTTGGAGTTCTGAAAATTATTCTATCTACTCTAAAAATTTCTTCCACCCTTAGGCAAAATCTATGAGTTTTCCCAGGCCATAACACTTCCTTTAAGTCTTGCATAAAAGTCATTTACTAAAATACCTTGTTATCGACATAATCGGCTCTTTAATTTATTAAAGCCATTCCACTGGCCTTTTGGTTGCGGCACTAATTTTATAAATTGGTACAACCTTTCAACCATTTAACCTCTTTTTTGTGTACATTTTTTGAGATCTCTTGCTGTTTTAAATAATTACCTCAAACGGTGTACTTTTTACTTGTCATAACCTTTTAAATCCCATTTAAGTTGTCTCAATGGTATTTTCATCGTTTCTCTTCACAAAAGAATCTTAGAATATTATTTCCCATTTTCTGGGATTTTCTTAGAATTTTCTGTATACTTTCTATTTTTACCCTTGTTGACCGTAACTTTCTGAATTTAAAGTTTAGTCTCTGTTTAGACTTAACTTCACACAACTATCTCTTTGAGATTTCTAACTTAACCCTTGGCCTATTTCTACTCTGTTTTCTCTTTCTGGGCCCTTAAGACTTTACTAAAACCTCTAACTTTGATTACACCTCAGTCCCTAAAAACTTTTACTTTGTAATTTAATCCCTGAAATTGCTTTGACTTCCTTTCTCATCTTTGGGACTTCTACTCAAAAGGGCTTAGTAGCCTACCTTCTTTAGGCTACTTCTAGGGCTCTTAAGTCTAAAAATTAAGATGTGACACTCTAGCCTCTGTAATTATTTTCTGTCAGAATCATAATCCGTTCCTCTCATTTTTCTCTTCCTAAAATGCCATTCTTTGTTCCCATCTCAAATTTCTACTAATTATAAAGAGAAAAAAATATTTTTTTCTTTTTATAGGGATTTCTCTACTTGTCATGAGAATTAGAGAAACCTTGAATATTTAAGGGCCTCTTTTTAATCCTATAACATCTTATAATTCCTTCGGATATCATATGAATTTTCTGAAAATTTTATTTTCCTTCAAAATATTTATTTGGAATTTTTCCAAATAAAAACGTAAATTGGCCTAATTCTACCTTAACTTTCTTTGTAATTTTTCTAAGGGTAGTTTGGACATAAAACCTCTTATACCCTATCATATAATTCTCAAGGCATATTATCCCTATTTTTCCTCAATTTTCTGACGCTTGAAAATATTTTTTCATAATTAATTTTGACCAATTTTCCTTAATTAGTTAAACTTTCATAATTGACTAGAAAATCATAATAATTAAGTCCCATCAAAATTTTTCCTTTTAAAAATTAATAGTTTCCAAGGGGCATTTCTTTAGTTTCCCTAATTATTCCATAATTTTTGAGAATTTCTAACATATTTTCCAAATTAAGCCTGGCTGTAACTCTTGGAAATTATTCTTTTGCCTTGACACTATTGTAATTTGGGAATGGTTTTCTTCTATTTCTACCCATCATTTTGGCCTTTAAATACTTAAGAATATTCTTACTCTTAAATATCAAATTACTCCATGTGACATTCACCACGGCAAAGAGAATAATATGCCGTAGCGAAGCCAAAACGATGCCATTCGGATTAATGAATTGCACTCCTCTTTGTCAAGCGCGTTCGTCGTGGCAAAGATAAGAGTATGCTGCAGTACAATGAGACAGAATGGCCAATACATTAGTCAAACTACCTACAATGTATACCAACCAAAGGATTAAAAGTACACACATGTAAAATCTTTCAAAACATACAAGAACACATATAAAACCTCACAATTCCTTCACTAACTCTTATGTACAATGAAAACTAATTATACCCAAAATATGCAATTATGAATGACAAAAGCATACATTTAGGACTAAAAATATATGTGAATAATAGGACTTATCAACTCCCAACACTTAGCTTTTGCACTCCTGGGCAAAATCAAATCTAAGTGTAATGCAAAAGAGAAAGATGAAAGGGAAGGAATAGGCAAGCTCCAGAGTTCAAGCAGCAATGCAACCAACAATGGATCTTTAATTAATATCAATCCATGAAACATTCTTATACAAGGAAACCAACCAATGAGATGTAATTTAATCCAAGTGAATAAGACATAGAAGACCACATAAGGAGGTTAGTGTATCGCTTAACTCATTAGTGTTTAGGGTTCTTTCACTTCTTTCACTCAATTCACTTATTCAAATGCTCTACCATGTGCTTGTAATAGTTCTACCTCTCCACCACTCAAATACATAAGCACTCAAGAATCAAGAGGACTTTTGTGGCTGGTAATGTAAAGCGTAGGAAGGTAATGCATAAGAATGCATATGAAGGAGAGTATGAGGTGTAAATCAATGAATGGAATTTAATAGCATTAGCAATGTTCAATTGAAGGTTTAGTTTTTTGATCTTAAACTCTAAAGTTGCAAGAGTACTTTTATTCCTTCTTTCTTTTCTGTTCTTGCTCTCTTCGTTTCTTTTCAACTTTTTTTATATTTTTCTTTCATATTTCTTTTCCTTTTAGTCACATCCCCACAAATTTGACCTTGAAAATATGAATAATAAATTAATCAAAGGGTCAAGTAGAAAAGTAGACTCAGAGGCAAAGCAACTTTTGAGTTGAGATCTAATTGTGGTCCGAACTAATATTTTGAAATTATTAGTCCAGGAAAGGCAAAATAGAAAAATTAGAGAAAAATTCTAGAAAACTTTTGAAAAATAGAAAATTGGTAAATTAAAGGTTTTGGAACCAATAAATTAAAGGTTTTTGAACCAATTTGTGAGTCCTTGGAGGTGGAAATTGGATGGAAATAATTTATTACAAAATTTTCTGTAAATAGAGGTTTTGAGGAAAATAGTGAAAAATTAGCCCAAAACAATCATTTTAAATATGTGGAGGCCATAAAAATTTCAAAAAAAAGGAATAATTATTTAAATATTTATTTCAGTTTATAAAATTAATTCTAGGCCTTAGAAGTGTAGGAATTAATTTTAAAATATTTATTACCAAAATCTTATCAATAAAGCCCTATTTCAAAAAAAAAATTCAAAATAAATAGTTAGAGGTTGAGATAAATTTCAAAATTTTTCAGAGAGGTTTCCTATATTAGAAAAGAGTTTTTGATGGAGAGAAATAAATTTTGAGAAGTCTAGAAATATTTTGAAAATAGTAACAAAATAGTGAGTTTTAGCCAAAAATTAATATTTATGAGTGGGCCCCACTTTTTTTTTCCTTTTAAAATTAGATTTGGGCTTCATATTGGGCCAATGGTGTTACACCTTACTATCGGATCCACTTAAAGTTTAATCAAAATCATTTTAGACCATATTGGATGGTCTTGGGCTCAATTTTCTCACAAAAACATTGATTTTTGGATTTTTATTGTTTATTTGGTAAAAGTCTAGTTTTCTGGTCCAACTTTGAAAAATCATAACTTAATCTAGAAAAATTAAAATGGAGTGGTTCAAAATTTTGTGAAAATATCTTTGAATGCTCTTTCAAGAAAAAATAAACTTGTGAACAATTCCATTTGAGAAAGTGTCAATTTTTTGTGGAAGTCGCCACTGTCCTTTTGGTAAAAGTTTTTTTTTCAGATTCTAAACCTTAACTTTGAAAAATCATTAAAAATGTGTAGTCAGCCATTTTTAACATGTTAGCTATCAAAATGAAGCTCAGAAAGTGATCTACAATCATGCCAAATTTTCTGATTAAAAGCGTTTAGGAACTTAGTCAAAACGATGCTCAAACTTGGTGGTGCAGTTAGGTTTATAGCATTGTCCCAGCAGAATATTTACATAACTAAAAATCCATGAATTTTTATGGTTTGGCACCATAATTAACCTTCAATCTGTAGATTTCCCTTTGATGAATTAGCTCCTAAAAGATTAGATTTTATTTGGAAGGAATGAGATTTCAATGAAATCTTAATAGCAAAATTAACCAACTATACCATCAACAAGCATCATTATTATGCATAACCATATTAGCTACTATTGGTGAACTAGCATGCTTATTATTTGGCAAACTCAACCATGCAAAGGCCAAAGCAAAAAAGTGCAAAGAGTAGCCACATCACAATCAAGAAAGTTCATCCACATAATAGCAATTAATCATGTAATAATCAATAATGCAAAGTTAATGTTAATAGTTAGGTTCAACTTTGCTACCTTTCTCCAAATGCTCTTGATTTTCTTGTTCTTCTTCCTTGCTTCCATAAATGCCAAACCCTAACATGGAAATCCACAAAAAGGGCAGCAATAATCATCAACCAAAGAAAGCAAAAACAAAAACACAACTCAACGACAACCCTTGTCCCTTAAAGCTTCTACCTTGTTCTTTAAATTTTTAGAGTTTGTTTCCTTAACCCTAAAAATTCCTCCTTGACTCATTTCTTTATGATTTTTTTATGTAAATTCCAAATATTTACTTGGATTTTAGAAAAGAAACTTCCTTCTGCCAGTTTCCTCTTGACCGAACTAAATAGGGTTTATTATCTAAAAATTACAACTTTGATTTTAATGCTTCTAACACTTGTTCTTTAGATTTAACCTACACCATTTTTCATTTTGAACACAATGAAAGTATCAAAACATTAAAAAACACATCCTAGGGTCTAGTTCTTGCCTTGGCTGAATTGGTCCTCATGAAAAACAATAAGGAAATCACTTCAAAAATAACCCACAATCACTTGAACCATTAGGAAAAATCATGTTTTGAAGTGTTCTACCAAGTTTTAACAATCAAACTCCCTCCCCTCTACAATCATCTTTTTGGCTAGCGCAAGTAAAAGGAAACAAGGCAAGGAACAACTTGGAACCAAAAACTAACCTTGGATCTTGGTTGGATGATCAAAGTTGGTGCCTTTTCTCTTGGTTCTTCTTCAAACTCTCTCTTGCTCTCACTTTCACTCTCTTGGCTGAAACAAATATGGGATTAAAGGGGAAGAAGAGCTCATTTAATGTGCACAAAATATCCCAACCACCTCCTTAAATAAGGATACAAGTGTCATTGCCCCTTTTAGTCTTGCTTTCTCTTTCCTAATTAATTAAATCCAATTGAAGTTAATTACCAAAAGTCAAATCCTCTCCATTAGGAGCTTGACACATGGCTAAATGTAAGGCATTTAAAGTGCAAGACTCTAGTCTTCACTTTATCGGTGCACTTTGACTCTGAGTTTAATTTCTTTTCTATTATTATAGTACTCTGGCCTCTGTAATTATTTTCTGTCAAATCTATAATTTATTCTTCTCATTTTTATCTTCCCAAAATGCCCTTTTGTCTCAAAATTAAATTCCTAATAATTAAATAAAAAGGAAAACTAACTGCCTTCTCTTAGTGATTTTTTCACTTTTCAAAAGAATTAGAAAAAATCTTGGATACTTCAGGGTCTTCTTTTAATTCCATAATCTCTTATGATTCCTTAGGGTATCATAGGAATTTATTTGGAATTTTATTCTCCTTAAAATCATTTATTTAGAATTTTCCAAATAAAATCTCTTAAATTGGCCTAAATTACCCTTAAATTCCTTTGTAATTTCTCTAAGGGTAATTTAGTCATAAAACTAATTTTATAATCTCATATAATTCTTAAAGGATATTATCGTTATTTTTTCTTAATTTTTTAAGGCTTGAAAATATTTTTCATAATTATTTTTTACCCATTTTTCTTGAAATGGTGGCCCAATAATTAAGGAGTCTTAAGCCCAAATTAAGTCAAAATATCAATAAAAAAATCATGAAATGAGACACTTGCCAAGATCAAAAAATTTAGAGCATTTGATGAAGGCCACTTGTGTCACATCCCAAAAATTTTCACCTGGCTATAAGGGATTAAAAATTGGGATGAGGGTCAATGTAGGAACTAAACGGGAAGATGAAACAACTTTTGATGTGAAACCCCAGGGAGGTCAGGGCTGGCATTTTCGTAAGTATCAGTTTAGGAAGGACAAAACGGGAAAATTTGAGAAAAATTCCATAAAATCTCTGAAAAATGGGAAAGTGGAGAGTAGAGGTTTTGGAAACTCGGTTGAGACTCGAAAGGTGAAATTTCGGTGAAAATGAATTATTACGGAATTTCCCATAAATAGAGGTTTTTCGGGAAATTACTGGAAAAATGAAGAAAAATAATTATTTTAATGAGTTAAAGGCCTCCTCAATAAATTTGGGAGACTGATGGAAAATTCATCTAAATTTTTATTTAAATTTATAAAATTGGTTTTAGGCCTTGGAAGCTCAAGGATTAATTTTAGGGAATTTATTTTCCCGTAGTGACATCGATAAAAGCATAACCGGGAAAAATTCAAAATAAATACCTACAGGTGGTGAAAAATTATGAAACTTTCCAGATCATATTCTCATATTAAAAGGTGAATTATCATGGAGAGAAAGGAATTTTTGGATGTCTAGAAAAATTATGAAATGTTACTAGTGAATAATAATTGATAAAGTTTCTAATTGGTTTGAGATAGTGATTTGGTTTGTGGGTCATCTTTTTGGGCCAATCCAAACCATTTGTGGGGCCCACAATGGACTTATTAAAGGCCCAATTTCGTGTACTTTCCAGATTCCAACATTTTATTAAATAAAATGTGAAATTAAGGGATATATTTGTGGAAAAATCTAGAGAAATGCCACTTGTTCAAATCTGAATATTTTTCACACTTGATGGCTGCCACATAACCCCATTGAGCTGTCCCAATTTGTGCAAATTAGGAGGGAGAGGGAAGATGGAATTTTTCTATAAATACCATTTGAAAATACATGAAAAATATTAGAAAATTGGGAAAAATAAGGGGAAACTCTGCCACTGTTCATCCAGCCACACTTGCACGAAATTTTGAGGTGTTTTAGGCAAGAAATCATCCAACCTACTTCAAGGAAACACTAAGGTATGTCCAAGCATCAATATCCCTAAGTTTTACATTGATTAAACAAGGATTTTTGCTTGGGAAAATGCTGGAAAAATGCTGGAAAAATTTGAAAATTTCGGTTGAGATATGTGATGCTTAGGGAAGGATAGAAACCTTAATAATCAAGTGGGATAAGCAAGATTAAGTGGTGTATGGATTGATTTTTGGAAGAAAGCCAAGTTAGGGTTTTGATTCTTCATTTTCGTTTTGCACTGTTCATGCAGAAGCAATTTGAGTTTGCTTGATTTGATGGTTCCAATGGTTTTAAAACATGTTTTTGTGTAGGGATTTAATGTTGGAAGATGTTTAAAATCATTGGAATCAAAAATAGATTTTTTGGAAGCATATAGCCCCCTATTCGGCCAAGTGAGGATCATGGGGTAGGAGTTTGAATTTTAAAAATCTGATTGCACCATTGGATTCCTCATGAAAAATTGTGTAGGATTGGGTCATGAGAAGTTTGATCCTAAAGGAGGAATCATTTTGTTGAAAATCAAAGAAAAAGGGGGGAATTGTTAAGTTAATGTTAAAGTGTTAGAATTAAGTTGTTTTGTGATTAATATGGCCTATGTTTATGCTTGGTTTAATAGGAATTAAGAGGAGGAATTAAGGAGAAGCATTGCTTCTTGGAGGAATTAAGTGGACAAGCTTTGCAAAGGTAGCTTTGAATTATAATTTGATTGTTTATCTTGCTTGTTTGTTGTGATTTGTTGTTGCTTGGATTTGGAGGAACTTTCTGGTGATCTTGACTGTTTGATTGACATTGGTTATGCTTTGGCCAAATGCTTTGTGGTATGTCAATGTGGATGATATGATGTTCCTCTCCTTGCCTGGTATTTGGCATGAATTCCTATGAGTTGGGAATGGTTTGGATTGCATGAACATGTCACAATTGAACTTGCATTGATTTACATGATAATTATAATTCATATGCTACTGGGATTTCTTTGAAATCTCATTCTTCCTATGTCATTCTATGCACTAATTAGGAAATGGGCCAAGCATGGATCAAGGCAAGGAATTGGTATTAGGATAGTGGAGCAATATGTAATTAATGTTGTTATGTTATGTTGTGTAAGGTATCATTGAACTTTATGTAATGATGGTATCTAGTTATGGATGATGTTATTATGTGTATTATACTTTATTCTCATGCCCTAATGTTAGAGTTATGCATGGTACATTATGGAATGGATGTGGAAAAAGAGAAAGGGGTAATTATGGGATAGAAATTTCCTAAAAAGTGCCAAACTTGTGGCACATAAAATAATGAGCAATTGTGAGAATCTGGGCGTGAAATTTGGCAGTCTAATAGATCTCATTTTTAGCTTTAAATCAAGTGGTAATTCATCAAATTCAGAGTTGTGTGCTAAGAGTTATACCCTTCCAAAGTTGGGCAAAAATATTGGAAATTCAAAAATTTACCAAGTGAACAGTATATTTTGACGAATTTCCTGGAATTATTTTGGATGGAATTGGACCTAATGATTATTTTTCCTCCACAGAACTCTTAGCCAACTTTGTGTAAAAATTGGAACCACTTCGTTTCGATTTTTCTAGATTTAGTTATGAATTTTCAAAGTTGGCCCATTTTCGGATGAACAATGTACGAACAGGATGAACAATAAAATTCTGAACTTTAAATTTTTTATTCGGAAACGCTACGAAACACGTTATATTGGTTCCAATTGACATATAATGGGTTATAAAGAGAGGTGTGACAGCTTGGCCTCTTAGGTGGCTAAATATAGTGCCACAATGGAGAGGGGTTAGATTTTGTGCTCTATAAATACTCCTTAATAACACTAAATTGGTCAAAAATTGACAAAAAAGGGGAAATTCTGTCCAAGTGAATTCTCAACTCAAAACAGCACCTGAAACCCTTCAAATCCAAGGAAAATTATCAAGCTTCAAGCTAGGATACTTAAGGTATGTCTAAACTTGACTTTGGTTAGATTTAAAGGTTGTTTTTATTGATATTTCATGACAAATTCCATGGTGCCACCTATACCATTTTGGTTAGATTGAATATGGTTTAGGGAAGGATAGAGGCCTTGAAAATAAGTTGAAATTATCATGTTTAATTGATATTTGGAGTGAATTTCCTAAAAAAAAAATCAAGGGTATTTATAGCCTTATTCAGCGACCATAGAGTCTTGAAGCTAGAGATTGTTCCAATGTGATTTAATGATTCCAATGAGTTTAAAAGGTATTTTGTGTAGGGAAACACTAAGGAAAAGTGTTTAAAATCATTGGAATCAAAAATAAAAATTTTAAAAGCTATAATACCCCATTTAGCCATGTCAAAATGGAAGGGAAGGAATATGATTTTGTAAAATCTGATTTGATATTTAGATTCTATATGAAAAATTGTTTAGGAATGGCCTAAGAGATTGATCGAAACAAAGAGGGAATAATTATGTCAAAAAATCAAGGAAAAAGGTGTTTAATTGAATTTAAGGTTGAACATTAAAGTTTGTGCTTGGATTATTGGTAATTTGAAATGTATTTATGCTTGGATTGATAGGCATTGTATAAGAAAACAAAGAGAAGCACAAATTTTTGAAAGAGGCCGAAATATATACCTATGAAAGAGGTAGCTTTGAACTCATAATTTGATTGCTTTCTTGCTTGTTTAAATATGTTTGTGTTATTTGATTATATTGCCATGATGTGATTAAGCGTATTATGTGATTATGTATGGAATGCTATGATGAATATGCATTAGGAATATGTTATGAGGAATGGTATGATGGCTTGATGGTTGCCCTCTTTCCATGGCAAATGTTATATACATGATATGGTGCATCGTGATGTTATGTTCATGATAGCATAGCACATTTTTTACATAGCATGATTAGCATGATAATTGTGATTCATTGCTACTGAGATTTCTATGAAATCTTATTTCTTTATATTCAAATATTCACCAACTAGGAGTAGGACCAAGCAAGGATAAAGGAAAGGAGATCAACTTGGGAGATAATTAAGTTTAATGTCTATTGGAATTAATGTTTGTAATTATTATTAATTGTTATATATTATTGTAAATTATGTTGGAATATTGTATTAATGATCAAAGTAATATGCATATGAATAGTTGGCCAAGGAATGATGTTGTAGCATATGTTATGTCCTTTGAAATGGTCATATGGATTGAAAGGAGAAGAATAACCAAGAATGGCTTTGAAAAAGGGATAAAAGTTGACTTTTTAGAGGGAAAGTTTGACCAATAAAATTTTGTGTAATTGGTTAAGTTTGGAGCTAAAATTTGGCAGGCTTATAGAGCTCACTTATAGCTTTAAAAGCAAGGGATATTTCATCAAATTTGGTGTTTTGTATAGAAAGTTATGCCCTTTTAAAGTTGGGTATAAATTCTGAAAAATTAAGAATTGACCAAATGAACAATACCACTTCAAACGAAAGCTCAGATTAATGGATGAGTTCTAGATGCCAATTAGTATTTTTTCCTTAAAGAGCATGTGAAGAGATTTTCATAGAACTTAGAACTATCGCATTTTAATTTTTCTAGAATTAATTGTGAATTTTTAAAGTTTGGCCTTTATTAGGGTTACAACAAATAGTAACCCAAATTTAAGAAAATTTGAAAGTTCAAACTTTTCTAGCTTAAGGCCATAAGAAATAATCCAAAATACTTCTAATTGAGATAAAATGAGGTTTAAAAGTAAGGTTTTTGAAACCTCATGTGAGGCCTTGGAGGTAGAAATAGGATGGAAATAATTTATTATAGAATTTTCTATACATAGAGGTTTTTCGAGAAAACAGTGGAAAATTAGTCCGAAACAATTATTTTAAATATGTGGAGGCCTCAATAATTTTGAAAAAATATGAAATAATTATTTAAATATTTATTTAAGTTTATAAAATTAATTCCAGACCCTGGAAGTGTAGGATTTAATTTTAGAATATTTATTACCAAAATTTTATCAGTAAAGCCCTATTTCAGAGAAAATTCAAAATAAATAGTTAGAGGTTGAGATAAATTTCAAAATTTGTTAGAGGACTTTCCTATAATAGAAAGGAGTCTTTGATGGAGAGAAATGAATTTTTGGAGGCCCAAAACTATTTTTGAAAATAGTAGCCCAAATAGTGAGTTGTAGTCAAAAATTGATATTTATGAGAAAGCCCCACTTTTTCTCCCCTTTTAAAACAGATTTGGGTTTCATATTGGGCCAAGAGGGCTGAGAAATTTTGTTCAAATGGTGGCCCAACACTTAAGGAGTGTTAAACCTAAATTAAGTCAAAATATTATTGGAAAAAATCATGAAACATGACATTTGAACAAATCAGAAAATTAGAGGCATAATTAGGGGAACACATGGCCATTTTGCTGGCCAATTTTTAGCAATAATTGTAGAGGGGAGGTGCTGCTAGACTAAAAACTTAACCTTAAAAGAGAGCCCTAAACCGTGCAATTGGTAGAAGAATTATTAAGCTTTGATCAAGGATTAATTGAAGTAAGTTTGAGCATAATTTTGGTTAAGCCTAAAGCTTGTTATTATTAGAAATTCAAGTTGTAACCTAAGGTTGTTATGCTGTCCATTTCAGCTGAATTGAATATGTGTTAGGGAAGGATAGAAGCCTTGGATATAAGCTTGAATTAACATGGTTAAAAGGTGTTTGGATTGAGTTTTGGAAGAAATCGAAGTTAGGGTTTATATGGCCCTATTTGGTCACCATGATTTCTTAGGGTAGGAGTTTGTTTCAATGTGATTTGATTATTCCAATGAGTCTAAAAGGTATTTTAAACCATCTTATTCCTCTTAATGTATAAACAATCAATAGGAACCTCAAGTGATGTGTCCAAGGGCAAGGAGATGGTATTTCTAGGAAGGAATTATGTTATGGAATCATATAGAAGTTATTTGAACCTTGTGTATACGTTTTGTAATTATTATGAATTGTTATGTATTATTGTGAACTGGTTGGAATATTGTATTAATGATCAAGGATGTTTTACATGTGAGCATTTGATTAAGGAACCATGTTTAGGCATGCGATATGAGATTGGAATGGTCATATGAAAAGAAAAGAAGAGAAAAATCAAGAATGGCACATAAAGAGGATAAAAAGTTGACTTTTTGAGGGTAAAGTTTGACTAATGAAATTTTGTGCAATTGGATGAGATTTTGGATGAAACTTGACAAACTTATAGGTCATATTTTTAGCTTTAAAAAACGTGGTATTTCATCAAATTTGGAGTTTTCTACAAAAAGTTATGTCCTTCCAAAGTTAGGCATAAATTCTGAAAAATTAAAAATTTACCAAATAAACAGTACCACTTTGTGTGAATTCAGGGATTTATTGGTGAGTCCTGGATAGACAACAAGTATTTTTCACTTAAGGAGGAATTAAGAGATTTAAGTGAAACTTAGAACCACTTCATTTTGATTTTTCTAGAATTAGTTATGAATTTTCAAAATTTGGCCTTTGTAAAGGTTACAATGAATAGTAACCTGAATTCAAGAAAGTTTAAGGTTCAAATTTTTCTAACTTAAAGCCATAAGGAATGATTCTAAAAGGTTCTAATTGAGATAAAATGAGATTTATAAATAAGGTATGACATTTCTAGTATCAGAGCAAAGGTTCTAGCAAATATTTAGTTTGCTTTGATTATGTGTTAAGATCGTTATAGATAAAGGTTTTGATTGTTGTTTGATGAATAACATGCTAGTAGTGCACTGTGTGGTACTGTATAGCATTATGTTGCATTGTATTGCTTTGAATTATATTATTTGTTTGGTTTACTGTGTTATAAGGAGAGAGCAGAAACTAGCAAGTATTGCATGCTATGAGACTAATCTCTCTGTAGAAACCATTAACTAGAGGATGCCTGGGGAACCGTACCCAGATTGGTATCACTCTCTTATAGAAGATCCTGATGATCCTGCTCCCATACCAAGATATTACCAATTCCCCAGTGAGACTGAGGAAATTCATCCACAAGTAAACTCTAATCAAATTATAGAGCTATAGGAGGATTAGGCAAGGTCTAGTACATGGCTAGTGCCAAGTACGTAGCAGACACTGCATTCGCAGCTAGTACCCAGATCTCAAAATAATGACAATAAGGCAAGCCCAAATAAAATACTACCCCTGAAGAAGAAATCATTATCAGTACCCAAAGAGTTTAATATGGTGGATAATCTGATTAAGGAATTCAAGTACATGGGTAGGCATATCAAGAGAAAGAAAAATCAGTATGCTACAATTTACCTTGATTTTTTTTTTGTTAAGTCAGGCTGCTATATACGAAAATCAATAAGGAAATTCAGACCCTGGATGCAGACATATGGGGCAAGGTATTGTTATCTACTCTCCCAAATACATAGATCTGGGAAGAATCCATGCTATCTATTTGTGACAACATGGACATATATATCTTTGAACAGATGCTGGATGTCTTAGAAGACTTTATTATTTCTACTTTTCCTTTCTAGGATAGTTTTAAATAGTTGCACTAACTATGTGACTTTTGACATGACCTGTTGTGATTGGTTGTTACACTTTACTTCTCTAATACCTTAGAGTTCATTTAATGTCATTTCAACCACTTTGGATGGCCTTAAGCTAAAAAAAAAAAACATAGTTAGGACGCTGATTATAGATTTACTGTTTATTTGATAATTCTAGATTTTTATACAATTTTAAAAATTTGTAATTAATTCTAAAAAAATTGAAACAAAGTAGCTCCAAGTCTTATTGAAAGCTCTTTCAATGCTCTTTCAAGAAAAAATAATCTCAAGAACCAATTTGGTGTGAAACAGTGCCTGATTTGTACAGAAGTTACTACTATTCTATCGGTTAAAATTTTTTTCCATATTTAGGATTGAAAAAATAATCTCAAGAACCAATTTGGTGTGAAACAGTGCCAGATTTGTACGGAAGTTACTATTGTTCTATCGGTTAAAAACTTTTTCCAAATTTCAAATCCTAAATTCGAAAAATCACCATAAATCGTATAGATGTCTAAATTGAACATTCTACCTGTTGGTTTGAAGCTTAAGATGTGAACTATGGCATGCCAAATTTCAGAATTTAATTCATCCAATAACATAGTCAAAACATAGCTCCCAGTCAATATCTTAGTAGGGTTACAGCATCTATGCATACATTGTTATACATTGTCAAAAGACAAGTGGTTTCATAATTTATACATGATTCATTTTTGAATTTTCTTCTTCTTCTTGGATGGTTCAGCCCCTAGAATATTGAATTACATTCAAAAGGGATGAGATTTCATTGAAATCCCAATAGCATGATAAATCAATTATAACATCAAACATGCATCATCATTAAGCATTTCAACATTAGCTATTATTAGAGAAATAATTCTCTCATAATTAGGCAATCTCTAACATACAATACCCAAGGCAATATAATGGAAGGAGTAGCCACATCACAATCATCATAGTTCAACAACATAATAGCAATCATCCATGCATTAATAATTAATGCAATGTCAATATTAAAAGTTAATTAAATCTTGCTATGTTGATTCAATTGCTTCTTTGATCTTTCTTCTTGCTCCTTCCCTCCACAAATATCAAAGCCTAAATATCACATTGCAAAAAAGGGCAACCACATTACAACTTTAAACCACACAAGACTCAAAAGCAACACTTAAGTAACCCTTTAACCCTTAATTCTTTGAATTTTAGAGCTTTGTTTTCTTTAATCTAAGAATTACCCTCTTAGGACAATCCTACATAATTTCTCATGTAGAATCCAAATATGAACTTGGATTCATGAAAGGAAAACTCCTTTCCCAAGAAATAGTGTTGGCTGAATAGGGGTTCTTGAAATCCAAAAATTCCAACTTTAATTCTAATGCTTCCAATACTTGTTCTTTAAGTTTACCCTACACCATTTTCCATTTTAAACATAATAGAAGCATCAAAACTATGAAAATCACATCCTAGGGCACTAATTTTAGATTGGCCAAGCAGCACCATCAACAACCAAAACATGAAATCTTTCACATATTAACACAACCACTTGAAACAAGCTCTATTCAATGTGCTTTAGCTAGGTATAACATCAAAACCTCCTTCCCCTAACCCTATAACATTTTGGCTAGCACCTCCCTCTTAGAGAAACAACATTTTCCAACCATTCAAAGCAAGGAATCAAAGCAAGAAACATAATAAAACAACCTACTAACCTTAGATCCAAGCTTGGTTGATCAAAGGTAGTAGCTTTCCTTTTGGTTGCACTTCAAAAATCAAATTAGCAAGAACTTTCCCAAGGTTGGACAAAATGGTGGTCTTGTGAGGGGGGGAGTATCTATTTATAGGCCAAGTCCATACAATTGCCATCCAAGATCAAGCAAATTATTATAATGATGTGTTAAGTTCCTATGCCTTCTTGAACCCTTTTCCATTGTTAAATTAATTCCAAATGAAAATCAATTTCCAAAGTCAAAATCCTCTCCACCCTTAGCTTGACAAATGGCCTTTAAATCCTCTCCATTGGTGACTTGACAAGTGGCAACTTGTGGGCCAAGTAAAAGATAAGAGAGAGCTTTTCACTTTATCAGTACACTTTGCTCTGAGATTAATTCTTATTTTATAATTACAATATTCTGGCTACTATAGTTATTTTTTGTCAGATCCGTAACACATTCTTCTCATTTTCTTCTTCACAAAATGCCCTCCTTTATCACCGTCTCAATTTTCTACTAATTACAAAGAAAAACTACTTTTTATAGTGTTTTCTTTATTCGGCAAAGCTGTTAAGAAATTTATGAGCATTTAAGGGCCTCTCTTCTACTTTATAATCTCTTATAATTCCTTAGAATACCTTGTGAATTTTCTTGAGATTTAATTTTTCTTACAAGTATTTATTTGGAATTTTCCAAATAAAAGACCTTAATTTGGCCTAATTCAAACTTAAATTCCTTTATAATTTTTCTAGGGGTAATTTGGGCATAAAATTTCTTATACACTATCATATAATTCTCAATGTACATTATCCCTATTTTTTCTCAATTTTCTGAGCCTTGAAAATATTTTTTTCCTAATTACTTTTTGGTCAATTTCGTTTAATTAGTCAAGCTTTTAAAACTGACTAGAAAATCAGAATAAATACTTCCCATCAAAATTCTTCCTTTTAAAAATTAATATAGTGTCCAGGGGACTTTTTCCTAGGTTCCATAATTTTTGGGAATTTCTAACATATTTCTAAAATTACATAAGCTGCTCATAACTTTTGAAAAAAATGTATTTTGCCCCAATACCGACATAAATTTTAGGAATTGTATCCTTCTATTTGTTCCTATTATTCTGGCCCTTAAATGCCTAGGAATATCCTTACTCCTATTTACTAAATTACTAGATGTGATACTGGTTAAACTATGCTGCTGTTTTATATATGTGTACAAAGGTTATAAATAAAAATTAAAGGTTATGTTATGATGTTGTTTCTTTTATAGTTGAAAAGAAATAACAAGTATAGTGAGGACGAGACGTAACATACAAATAGGGAAAGAACTGAACAGGCCCCCTGTTGACCCGATTCAAATAATAATGAACCGATTAGAGGAACAACAAAAAATGATACAAGAGTTATGAGCAACCTAAGCTCGTTAGGAACAAGAAAAGGATGCTGTAATAGCAGCAGCAGTAATAGTAGCCATAGCACAGTTACAACGACTTGAGCAAGGAGCAACTAGGATAGTCTAACAAGTCCAACCCTAAACCCAAGAATCGATAGTAGAGCAAGCAAGGCCTGTAAAGGAACCAAATAATTTACAACAGTGGATTACGCACTTTTGCAAGCATAATCCACCAGCATTTGAGGGCACACTAGATATGCAAATAGCCAAAGACTGGATTACCCAGTTAGAGAAAATCTTTAGAGTGATGGATTGCTCATTTGAGACTAAAGCACAGATGGCAATCTATAAGTTAGAGGAAAAAGCTAATAGGTGATGGAAGAACTCAGAGATAGACCTTCAAGCTGTTGAGACCCCGATCACTTGGGAATCTTTTAAGGACCAATTCTTCTAGAAGTATTTTCTTAAATCAATGTGGGATAAGAAAGAAGCTGAATTTCTCACTATAAAGCAAGCGGAAAATGAACCTTTCGATAAGTATTTGGCAAGATACATTAAGTTATCTCGATACTCTACCTATCTGCAACATATGAATGATGAACAGTGGTTCACTAAGAAAACGATTAGGGGCCTAAGACTAGAGCTAAGAGAAAATGCAGCCTCAAGGCAAATTAAACATTTCAGTAAAGCAGTGGAAGCCTATCGAATCACTGAAAGTAGTTAGAATTATTATGGTCGTGCTAGGATAATGTAACATCTCGAAAATCTTAACCCTGAGATGAAAGGAATTAAATAGATCAAGGGCTAGTTGAGGTAGAGGAAATTATAGCTAGCACCAGTATGAATTTTGAAATCCGGATAAAGGCCAGACTGATATTTTAAATATCGTTTAAAGAAATATTTAATTGAGAATTTAAGTTAGAAATTCTCAAAAATTCTCAAAAAATTATGAAAAATAGAAATAAAGGTTAAGAGACTATATTTGAGGTCCAAAGGAATTATTATAAGGGAAATAAATAAATATAGAATTTTTTATATTTACAGGAATTTTTGGTTATACTAAGTAAGAGTAACCAAAAGTTAATTATGAAAAATATTTAGAGGCCTCAATGATTTTGGAAAAAATATAGGAAATTATCTTGGAGGATTATAATAATTTATAAAATTATTCGAGACTTCATTTGAGGAGGAAGTTAGCTTTAATAGTATTTAAAGCATAATTATCATTGATAAAGAGCCGATTTTGGGGAAAAAAATAGAATTTAGAGAATTCCTAAGGGAATTAAATTCTGATAAAAATCATGAAACTTTCCTACACTAAGAGAAAGCTAATGGTATAATGAGATGAATTTTTTGAGATGGTAAAATTTATAGGATATAGAAAAAATTCATCTAGTACTACACTGGTACTTAGTGTAATTCAAGGATAACCAGGAAAATGAAAAATTTAGAAAAAAATTTCTAGCCCAATAGGCCCAAGAGTCACGCCTAATTGGCCTAAAATAGGGGAAAATAATTAAATAAAAAAGAAAAGAAAAGAAAATAGTTTCTAAAAGGGGGAAAAAAGGAGAGAGAAAAGTATTAAGCTTCTTGATTTTCATTTAGCTAAAAAAATGCTACTTGTCAAGCTATAAATAGAGAGGATTTAGTGCCACTTGTCAAGCCAAGAATGGAGAAAATTTTGACTTTGAAAAATTCAATTTCAATTAGATTTATTTAACAGGAAGTTTGACAACTAAGCATGGTAATTAAGATGAATTTGGATGGTAAATGATTAAAGCTTGGCTTACAAATAGCCCTCCAACCCCTCACAATTCGGTCGAGAACAGAAGACTAGGGGAGATTATGTTGCTCTTGAGTTTGGAGAGAGAAAGAGCTACTTCTAGAGAGAGAAAGTCTACCTAAGATCAAAGAATCACTAAGGTAAGCTTCTAAGCCTTTTGTGATTAATTGTGGGCTGTGTTTATATCAATTTATGTTGATTTGGATGGCTATTTTCTAAGGAGAAATGCCGCCTAAATTTTTGAAAATTTTAAAGGAATTAATCAAAGGTTTGAAACATAGATTAAACACTTGAAAAAGATAGGATTTGATTGGTTTTGATTGAATTTTGGAAAGAAAATCCAATCCCTATAATTAATGATTCAATTCGACCAAAGAGAGAAAGTAGGGTTAGAGTTGGATTTGATTCAATTTGATGCTTCCATTGTGTTTAAATGATGAAATGGTATAGGAAAACACCAAGAAAGGAAGCTTTGAAGTATTAAAATTGAAAATGAAAATTTTGTTTTCCAAGGGGTATCAATTAAGCCAAAGCAAGATCAATAGGGAGGAATTGGATTATCATAAAGCTAAGTAGGTGTTTGAATTCTACATGAAAAATTTTGTAGAAATAATAGCCCAAGAGATTTAAAGAATCAAAGTTGTAAATAATAACCCAAAAATCAAAGAAAAGGAGTTTAAGGGTTATTTGATTAATGTTTTGGATGGATAATAAATGCTGATGTCCTATTGCATTATCAATAGGCCTAGCATCCAAAGAGAAGAAAAATTGCTCAAGAAAGGAAGAGCTTAAAGGAAAGGATAAAGCTTGAAAGAGGTAGCTAGCAATTATCATTTTAATGTTGCCTTGTATTGTATTTATTGCTTAATGTTATGCTATATTGCTATGCCATGATATGGATGAGATGATGATGTTATATGATTTATAACTTCATGCATGTAATGTTTTGGCTTATGCTATGTTGAATGCTATGAATGAGAGGTATGTTATGTCCTTTCCATGGCTTATGTATTTAGTGAGAGTATGTATTAGCAAGTTTATTTAGCATAAAATGCTTTGCTCAGTTGATCTTGTGAATATCGTGCTATGCTACTAAGATCCCTATGAATCTTACCCCCATGTTTAACAAAACTTAGGGCCTTCAACATCAAAAGGAAAGGGCAAGGAAATGGTCAATGTATGAAGGAATTATAATTATAATGGCACTTTATGATCTTAAATCCTTTCATGCATTTTTTGAGGAAGAAGGTAATTAAATATTCTGTGATGATCCTACATGACTACTTTATGCAACTATATGTTGAAGTATGCTCTGGAAATCACTATATGGTTGTTTAATTAGTAAGCCAAGTTAGAGGTTTAATTATGGAAAGAATTGATAGTTAGGGACAAAAGTCAACCATAGAGAGAAAGGTTTGACCCATGAGAATTCGAGCAATTGAGGGAGCTAATTCACAAAACTTTCCATATCAATAGATCTTATTTTTAACTTTAAAATGAGTAGTAATATGCCTCAAATGGATAATTGCACAAGAAGTTATGCCTATCCAAAATTAGGTAAAAATACTAGAAAAACTGAAAAATGACCAAATGAACAATACTTTTTGAAATTAAAGCTGGGCCTGAATTTGAAGACAATTAGTCCAGAGCTTATTTTTTCTCAAAAGATATTCCAACTTAGAATCACTCAATTTTGATTTTTCTAAAATTAGTTATAAATTTTCAGAGTTTAGCTAATTTATGGGTTGATGTGAATAGTAACCCCTAAACAAAATTTTTCAAGGTCTAAATTTTCAACTTTTAGCTATCAAATGTGAATCCAGTTACCTCTAATTGGACAGTAATGTGGTGAAATGTTAATATGTTACCTTTTTTGGTATCAGAACAAAGGTTCTGGCATCAGTTGGAATGCTTTGAATTGAAGAAAATACTACTGTTCATTCATTAGATAGTTTTGGTCATTTTATGCAGGAAGGAACGGAATGGCATGTTGTGGTCATAATAGTGACTCAGAGAGTTTAGTTAATTAGAGGAGACCAGGAGAACCTTTTCCCTGGTGGTTCGATGAGGATGAGGACTATAACCTCCTAGCAGACTTTTACTGTGATACCTTATAGGAGAGTAACCCTCCACTAGATATAGCCATAGTTGCTTCTAATGATCCTCAAAGGATTAAGGTCATTGAAATATCTGATGATGATAGAGCTGGACCTAATGAGGTCAGACTAGTTCTATTATGAAGGAATTTTACACCATAAAGGACCTCACCAAGGACTTTAGGGAGAGGGGCTAGTACATTAAGCCTGATGAGAACTAGTATGCCCACGTATACTGGAGATATCTGGAGGATATCTATAACACCTCATGTTTAAATTAATTAACTTTCCTTGCGGAAGCATTTGGAATCACTTTTGAAGGCTACAATTGATGAAAAACCAAGTTTGAAAATTTTCATTTACGGGTTACTATTCATTGTCACCTTAAAATGTGACAAACTTCGAAAATTCATAACTAATTGTAGAAAAATTGAAATTGAGTGATTCCAAGTTCTCCAGAAAGATCTTTGGATAAAATTTTGAGGAAAAATAGTTTCTAAACTGATTGCCTTGAAATTCAAGCTCAATTTCCTTTGAAAAAGTTACTGTTCATTTGATCATTTTCGGATTTTATTGTATTTTTGCCTAACTTTGGAAAGGCATAACTTTATGCTCAGTTATCGGAATCAGGCAAACTACCCCTCATCTTGAATAGAAACATCAGATCTCTTTGCTTACCAAATCTTATGACCTAAATCACTCATTTGATAGGTCAAACTAGAGCTACAAACTCATTGCTCCAGGACTTACGTTTTATCCCTTAACATCTGTTTAATTCTTTTTATTTCTTTGGCATACATAACATGGCCTTACTCTTTCCCGTTCATGCTCATACACTTTTATTCATACCATAAATATTATAATTAAATACATGGCATCATTGGCATCCATAACATAATTCACAAAATAGTAGAATTATACATTTATCAACAGTCTCATCCATTAACAAGAATAATTCTCCACTTACTTCTCCTTGCTTCTCATGCCATTATTGCCCATCATTGATTGACCTAAATGGTTGGTTAGGGAGGGGTGAGATTCGGGAGAATCTCAGTAGCAAACACTACCCATAAGCATGCAAGACATAATGCACATGCATGACATGTTATAACATTAACACATGAATGCCATGGAAAGTAAGCTAAAGCATTTCATGCTTCCATAACATATTGCCAAGGCAAAACATAACATAAACTTGCAAACATAACTTTGCAAACATTTCATCATAGCTTAGTCACATCATGGCAACACAATCACATCATGCAAGCATACATATCAAGCACACAGTATAGGTAAGTCCACTACCTTGTAACATGACTTTCCCCTTGCTTTTCCTTTGGTTCCCTTGTCTTTCCAACCATGTGAACATTCGGTCAACATCACCAAACATCCTCTTGGATGCTCCAAAGGTCCTAAACATAGTCACATTGATCATACAATCCATTAGGACCACTAGATTACATAAAGTTCAAGACTAGCTTTCTTGAACCTCAACCCTTTCTCTTAGTCTTAGGGTTTTCTTTCCAACTTTTCTAACATAAATCTTATCATTTCCCATCCTTAAGATCCATTTCTTGTCAATTAGGACCACTTTAGATGGCCTTAGATTCAAGAATACCAAATCTGGAAATTTTGGTTCGCGGGTACTGTTCACGCAGAATTTTCAGAATTTTTGCTCAACTTTGAAAATTCATAATTAATTCTAAAAAACTCCAAATTGAGTGCTTCCAAGTCTCACTGAAAGCTCCTTAAGTTAAATTTAAGGGAAAAATAGTTTCAGGAACCAATTCTATGCCAAACAGTACCGGAACTGTACGGAACGTGAAACTCTTCCACAAGTTCAACACTGTTTCCAGATTTCAAACCCTAACTTTGAAAAATCACCATAAATCGTACACATATCCAAATGAAGTGTTCTACCCATAAATTTAAAGCTCACAGAGTGTACTTTAAGGATAAAAATTTTTGGAATCAGATATGCACAGTAACTAATCTGAAATAGGCATAAAATCAGGTGTTATAACCATCACATACCTTGTTTTAGAGTTTGATCTGGCTTGGAACCACTTGGCCTTTCTTTCTCCCTCTTCTTTCTCTCTCTAGAAACCATTTTGCAAGAGCTTCCCCATGGATTCCTTATGCTTGGACGAAATGGTAGGGAGGGGAGGGGGTATTTATAGAAAAGCAGACTGAATCTGGACCGTTGATCTTAAAAATACGTGGCTCGATTTGGACCGTTCATTTTCTCTTTTGATCTTACGGTGACAAGTGTCCTATGACACCATGCTTACCTCATCATGATGACATTATGCTTATATCATCAAGCCACATGTCTTTAATCCGACCGCACACGTGTCTTGCATCCGACCGTACACGTGTCTTACATCTAGCCGTACACGTAATATTTTCTTTTTCCCATCTAATCATACACTTGTCACTTTCATGTCCTTTCATCATTTATGGCATTAAAATAGGGAGAAAATAAATGGAAATTCGTGCAAAAATATTTTTTTAATTATTTCTCCACCTATCAAGCCAATCTTGCACCGTATCGGATACTTTTCGAGTCCTGATTTACCCTGTACCACCAGGACATGTTCTGACACTATTTTCTCATCTTAATAAGTATATATATGGTGCCACCTTAGAGGAGCAGAAGGAAAAATAATTAGCTCTACTGACAAGCTACTTAACCTTACTGAGTCATGCAGTAGAGATTTCACTATAACGGGTAGACAAAAGACTATCTAAAATATTCCCGTACTGCATTCTGATTTTTATGCTGTCCATAAATATCTTCTGGTGACTCAGCATGATGACTCGTAGGTGTCATGATTACGCTTGATGACTCAGCACGCTGACTCAGCATCGTCATGATGGCCCTTAGATATTTTCTTTGGTTTTGTCTCCTATTTAGGGGACAAAATTATTTAATATTTGACTGGAGCATTTTATTCAATCCAGAGCTCCAAAATTTTATTCAAAAATATCATAAAATTTCTCATATTCTAGAGAAAATCTGTGAATTTTCTCAGGTCATAACTCAACTTGTAGCCCCACTTAAAAATCATTCTTTGAAATGCCCTTTTTCGGCACAACTGGCTTTTAAGTATTCTTAAAGCCATTTTGCTGGTCTTCTGGGGATGAGACTAATTTTATAATTTTCTACAGTCTCTTAGATCATACATCCCTATTTTACCATAATTTTCTGAGGTTTCCTTATGACTCAAACAATTAAATCTACCTCTATATCTCAAATTGAGCCATAAACTTATAAATTCCTTTTAAGTTACCTTAGGGGTATTTTCGTCATCTCTGTTCACAAAAGAGCCTTAGAATATTATTTCCCATTTTCTGGGATTTTCTTAGAATTTTCTAAGTACTTTTCTTTTTTACCCCTATGGCTGTAACTTTCTGAATTTACGGTTTTACCCCTGCTTAGACTCAACCTCATAAAACAATCTCTTTGAGGCTTCTAACTTAACCTTTAGTCTGTATCTAGCCTCTTTTCTCTTTCTGGGCCTTTGAGACTTTACTGGAGCCTCTAACTTTGATTACCTTTTAGCCCCTTAAAACATTCACTTTGCAGTTCAGTTCCTGAAACTGCTTTAACTTCCTTTCTCATCTTTAGGACCTCTACTAAAAAGGAGTCTGGTAGCCTATCTCATTCAGGCTATTTCTGATTCTTCTAGGCCTAAAAATCAGGATGTTACAATATCCAAATGCTTCACTATTATGTGACTAGGGAAGATCATAACCTAGAGGCTATTGATGGGGCATTTGGTTTGCTTGGAGTGCTCCCTAGGATTTGGTTATGGAGTAAAGGTGTGAGAGATATTTTTAACTACATGTATATTGGTAGCTTCAATGATCTCATAGATGCCCTCGAGATCTTTGTGAGGAATACATTTCCTTAAGTTAGATGTAATCTAACCTTAGCAAAGCATAACATTAAACCTTTTGGACTATAAATGTTGTGACTGGTCAAAGTATATATGACTTTCTTAGCTGTTGTATAAAGTATGAATGTATATAAAGTACATGTTTATGGGAATCAATATTCTTCTGTTCCTCTTGTAGTTAAATAAAAGCATACAATATGGTAAGAACACAAAGAGGAGGTCGAGTGAGTCGGGAGGAGTAGAGAGAACAACCTACTGACCCTATTTAAATAATTATGAATAGGCTAGAGGAGCAACAACATGTGTTGCAAGAAATGTAAGCTGCACAGGTAAGGCAGTAAGAGGAAAGGGACATTGTCATAGCAGTGGTAGTGACAACTGCAATAGCTCAACTTAGACCACTTGAGGAAAGAGAACTAGTCCAACCTCAACCAGTCCAACCACAACAACCTGTGGTAGAACAAACAAGGCCGATTGCAGAGCAGGATAACCTGCAGTAGTGGATTACTTGCTTCTGTAAGCATAATCTACCGGCATTCAAAGGAACCCTGAATGCCCAAAAAGCTGAGAACTGGATCACTTGAATGGAAAAGATTTTTAAGGTTTTGGAGTGTTCCCTCGAGCGAAAGGCTCATATGGCAATTTACAAGCTTGAAGGAGAGGCAGACCAGTAGTGGAAAACACCGAGTTGGTACTGTAAGCCAACCAGACTCTGGTCACTTGGGAAAGCTTCACAAAGCACTTCTATCAGAAGTACTTTCTACGCTCGGTGAGAGATGAAAAAGAGGCAGAATTCTTGACGTTAAAGCAAGTTAAGAATGAATCATTTGATGAATACCTGGCCAAGTACATCAGACACTCACGGTATTCTACCTATCTCCAAAACATGAATGATGAGAGCTAGAATACAGAGAAGTTGGTTAGAGGATTGAGACCCTAGTTGAGAGAGAGGGTCGTACCACGCCAAAGCGAAGAATTCAATAAAGTGGTAGAAGTATGCAAGATCACAAAAAATAGCCAAAATCATCATGGACTAGTTAAAGTGATCCTAAGGATAGAGAAACCCCTTAGAAGGCTAGTTCAAGAGGGAACCTCGTACAACAAAAAGAGAAAGAGGCCTAACCTAGGCGGGAGGCTTAGGAGGAGGAACAGATGAGGAGGCGGATTTGACATCACACAGAAAGCAAAGGAATGTGAGCTGTACAGCAAGAACCATCATGACAGACCATGCCTAATAGGCCAAAATGTCTGTCTTTGGTGTGGGAAACCTGGACACTTTGTCAGAGAATGTCCACAACGTGCAAAGGGCATAAGGTAATAGACCTAAGGAAGAGTTTTTGCCCTGTTGTAGGAAGAGGCCTATAAGTTGTAACGTCATTACTTTTACCCCTCAGAGTATGCATTCATAAGTGTTATGGTTTAAGCAGATCATGAAAACAAGCTCGTGGATTGAAATTTTTAACATAATTACTCAAGTTACTATTTACTGTTTAAATTCTAGATTACAAGTTCAACTTCAAAAATTCATATCCAATTCTATAAAAATCATATTAAGGTGATCCAAAATTCTACTCGAAGCTCTTTCAATTTTATATACGATAAAAATATGAAACTAGACTTGACCAATTGGTATAGTTTATCATTAAACTTTATTGTTTATTTGGTAAATTCTAGAACTTCTAGATTTCTTATCTTAAATTTGGAAATTTGTACCTCTTTATGTACACATCGAATTAAGGTGGTTTACCTTTCATTTTAAATCTTGAGATGTTTACTATATGATCACCAAATTTTGTGATCAAATTCCACCATTTGCTAGGTCAAACTGGAGCTACAACTCACTGCTCTAGGACCTATATTTTATCTTTCATTAACTTCTTGCTTTTAGATCTCCCTTAATTCAAGCATGCAATAACTAGCCTTATGGTTTCCCATTTATTCTTATACTTTGAGTCACATGCCATTAACATCATACATCAAACGTTACATTACATTTCATACTCAAAATGTCCACAAATAATCACATTACTAGTGACTTCAATCCTTCCAATGAAATGCATGTAAATTCTCCACTTTCTTTGCTTCCAACTTCTTACCTTTCTTCATGCATGGTTTCTCCTTATCATTTGACCTACTATGGTTAGTTAAGAGAGGGGTGAGATTCAGAAGAATCTTAGTAGCAAATATTACCACATACATGCACAAGATGGATGCTAATGTATGGTATGTAGTTTTTCATAAACTTAGGTTAACTAATGACATGCCATCATGCTTTATGCTTGGTATAAAAAATGCATGGCCATCAAAACATATCAAGAACAGAATTTTCAGTAACAATCATCATGTCATAACATCATATAGTCAACAAATACAAACCAACACATAAGCATACCACATCAAGCACATAAAGAGGTAAGTTCACTATCTTGTACCATAAGCTTTCCTCTTACTTCTCCTTTGACTCCCTTGACTTCCTAACCACAAAAGCTTTTGGTCAACATCATCAAAACATCATCTTGGATATTTCAAGGTCCTAAACATAGCCACAAGGTTCATGTAACTCATGAGGTCTAAGAAATCACACAAAGGTCAAGACTTGCTCTCTTCAACCTCAACCCTTTCTCTTGATTTTAGGGTTTTCTTTCTAGCTTTTTTAACATAAATCTTATCATTTCCCATCCTTAAGGTCCATTTCTTATCAATTGGGACTAGTTTAAATGGTCTTAGATTTAAGAAGATTAAATCTGGAATTTTGGCTTCATGAGTACTGTTCATATAGAAATTCCAGAATTTTTGCTTAATTTTGAAAATTTGTAATTAATTCCAAAAAAATTAAAACTAAGTGGTTCTAAGTCATACTAAAATCTCCTAAAGTGCTCTTTAAAGGAAAAATAATTTCATGAACCAATTCTATGTGAAACAATACCAGAATTGTACAGAACTTTCCTACTGCTCTAGTGGTCAAAACTGTTTCCAGCTCTTAAACCTTAATTTTGAAAAATCACCATAAATCGTACACTTATCCAAATAAAGTGTTCTATTTATGGATTTAAATCTTAGAGAGTTTACTTTAATCTACCAAATTTTAGAATCAGATGTAAATAGTAACTTAATCAAAATAGGCATCAAGACAAGTGCTAGAATCACCACATACCTTGATTTTGAAGCATGAATCTTGTTCCTTCTTCTTGGCCTTCACCCCTACATTTTTCTCTAATTTTTGGTAGGGTTTTCCCTATACAAATGCTTGGCAAAATGCTCTTCCAAGGTGGGGTATTTATAGCCAAAACTTATGCCTTGAATGGACCATTATGCCCTCTAAGTTCCTACTAATTACAATGCTTAGGTGTCAACATATTATGCCTTCTTGAACTAATTTCCATCCTTAAAATAAATCCAAAAGAAATTGAATTTCAAAGTTAAAATTCTCTCCATTCTTGGCTTGACAAGTGGCACCAAAATCCTTCAATTCATAGGTTGACAAGTGGTACATTTCTAGCCATGTAAAAGAAACTAGGATATACTTTACCGGTCCCTTTTCTCAATCAAATCTCCTAGAGGAGTGAAATATTTATTACATCACTTTTGTCTTATTCTACTACCTCTTCTCTCCTCTTTAATGCCTTCACATGTGTCATAATTACCTCACATTGTGCATTAATGAGCCATAATGGCTTTTGTCTTTTCCTTAGATATTTTCCTTTATTTACTTGGTTCTCATTTGTCAGAATTTCTAGCTCTAAAAATTATTCAGTCTCCTCCAAAATTCTCAAGCCATGACTCATTCTGTAGTCCCCACTTAAAAATCATTCTTTAAAATGTCCTTTTATTAGCATAATTGGTTTTATATTTTATTAAAGCCATTCTACTGGCCTTCTGGGGCCAGGAATAATTTTATAAATTAGTACAATCTTTTAACTATTTAACCTTATTTTTGCATACATTTTTTAGGTTTCTTGCTATTTCGAATAATTACCTCAAACAATATACTTTTTACTAGCCATAATCTTATCAATTCTATTTAAATTACCTCAGGGATATTTTCATCATTTCTCTTCACAAAAGAGTCTTAGAATGTTATTTCCCATTTTTTGAGATTTTTTTTGAAATTTTTTGTATACTTTTTATTTTTACCCTTGTTGGTCTATAACTTTCTGAAGTTACAATTTAGTCCATGCTTAAACTTAACCTCATAAAACATCTCTTTAAGGGTTCTACCTTAACTTTTGGCCTGTATCTTGCCTCTTTTCTCTTTTTGGGCCTTTGAGACTCTCTTGAAATCTCAACGTTACTTACACGTTTGCCCCCTAACAACTTTCTTACTTTATAGTTTAGTCTTTGAAACTGCTTTGACTTTTCTTTCTCATTTTTGGGACTTCTACTAAAAAAGATCTAGTAGCCTATCCAATTCAAGCTAGTTTTGGTGCTTTTAGGTCCAAAAATTAGGATGTTACATAAGTCACCTGAAATAATTCAAGGTATGATCAGTATCAATGACTGCCTTGCGTATGTTATGTTTGATTCGAGTGCTAGCCATTCCTTTATATCATATGTCTATGTTGAGATTGGGTTTGACTATTGATATCTTACCATATAATATTGTTGTTTCCACACCTACTAGCCCTAAAATTGTGACCTCATATGTATATTTGAATTGTGTGGTTTGATATGCTCACTGCTACACCATCATTGATTTAATATGCATGCCTTTCTATAACATTAATGTGATTATCGAATTGAATTGGTTAGCTGTAAGTAATATACTCCTTGACTGTAGAAACAAAACCCTAGTACTCCCTTCAAAAGAAACAATCCCTGGTACCAAAGTTAGACTAAATTTCATAACGGAAGTAAAAGTGCATAGATGCCTAAGACAAGGTTGTTAAGGGTACTTAGTTTTCTTTTCGGTACAAGTAAAGATGGAAGAGAATTAATGAGCTACCAGTAGTAAGGGATTTTCCTAAAGTAATTCCAACAAAAATCAGTAGACTACCACCAGAATAAGAAGTCGAGTTCACAATTGATCTTGTATGAGGGACTATGCCAATATCAAAAGCTCCCTACCAAATGACTCCGAATGAGATGGCAAAGTTAAGGAAGTAGATAGAGTAGCTATTAGAAAAGAGATTAATTAGACCTAGCGTATCTCCCTGGGGTGCGCCAGTACTCTTTATTAAGAAGAAGGATGGTAGTCTAAGGTTATGCATAGATTATCGAGAGCTGAATAAGGTGATGGTGAAGAATAAGTATCCTACATCGCGAATCAATGATCTGCTAGACCAGCTGGTTGGAGCTACAGTATTCTTAAAGATCAATTTATGATCAGGATACCAGAAGCTGAGGATAAAAGCTGAGAATATTCCAAAGATTGCTTTTAGGACCCGATATAGACACTATGAGTTCTTAGTGATGTTGTTAGGTTTAACAAATGCCCCTGCTATTTTCATGGATTATATGAACTGGATTTTTCACCTGTACTTAGATCGGTTTGCCGTAGTGTTCATCAATAGCATCCTTGTGTACTCCAAATATCAAGAGGAACACGAGCAACATTTAAGGATTGTTCTAAGTACATTGAAGGAGAAACAGCTCTACTTTGAGCTTAGTGATGAAGTCTTAGTCATTATGGGCTCTCAAAACAATTTAGTTCCGGATAGGAATGCACTCTAAGTCATGTTCACTTTAAGGAGCCTGAAATGGTCTTATGCAATTTAGGTGACAAAACCATGCGAAAAGGTAAAATTGGGGGGGTTTGTAAAACTGAATTAAGTTGCAATGAAATCAAAATGTGAAAGAGGTAAAGTCTTTTTGGTCTTTTTAAATGAATTTAGAAAGTAATGACAGAAAACAATTAAATGGATAGTTTACGAACTTAATTGATAAAAATGCCCCTTGAAGAAATGATAAGCCTTTATCACTTCAAATTATGGTGGGAGTTTACTTAAAAACCAATCCTAGCTAGTTTAGAAAACCTTCCAAACTTACGTAAATTAGTATGTTAATGAAATTTTTGACCCAAAGACTCACAATAAAACTAATCACCCTCATGAATGCACACTTGGTATTAATAGCTTGAACATAATAACTAACTATGTTAACAAGGCACAACATTTAATCAAACCAAAATTGGATTGAATATCAACCAATAATCACAGGACTAAATGTAGCATTCTCATTACAACACAAATACCAAAGCATAAACTCTCAGAATCCAATCCAAAATGACAAGATTATAACACTGAAGTTCAGCCTTAACAACAACACAGAAATTCTAACTAAGAACAACTGAAATGCTATTAAAGTAATGGACAAGAGAAATAAACTCCCTAAATTAGGTCCCAAGCTCAGGCCTTCATCAAAACTCCTCAGGACAAAACGTTCTAGCCTCTCATGACTTCAAATACAGCTCATCCAAGCTTTGAATTCACAGCACTAGACATAGCAGATGAAGATGGATGATGGATGATGCAGAAAAGTGATAGAATGGGGTGGAAAGGGAGTGAAAATGGGTAGGAATCAATAAGAGAACCCCAAGAACCCTAGAAGACAAAAGTGGAAGTGTCTAGATGTAGATTGGTGACTGGCATGTGTGTCCTCCTTCCCAAAATTGCAAGCAGAGGTTAAAAACCTGCTTCTATGTCAGTGCCCTTTTCATCGCGACTAAATAACTATTTTACTATGACGAATTGAGTAAAACAAATAATTGTATTTACTTGGCCCTCTTCTGTAATTTCTGCAATCTGCTGGCCCTTAACTACAATTTTCTTGAACTTAAGTCCTTTGGAGATATTTTCACTTGACTTTTGACCTAAAATTCAAATTAAGCACTTGTAATATCCAATTGAATTTCATAAAAGATGATTAATTAAAATGAAGCAAGAAATTACCATTATGCCCTTATAAAGTGCTTCATAAGAAATCAAACTCACAGTTCTAAATTACCACAATTCATATCAAGACATGTATTTTAAACCAATTAATCCCTCTAAAAACATGCAATTAGACATGAATTAATATAGTAAAACTTGGTCAAATCAACTCCCTCACACTTAGACATTTGCGCTCCTGAGCAAATTAAAAACAGAAATAGCAAGAGTTGAGAGAAGACGAGAGTCGGGCACAAATGATGACAAATGCTCCTCACAACTAATCAAGCATACATAAAAAACCAAAGGTAACTCAACTAACCCATAGGATGAAAGCGACAAATCAAATAGCAGTATTCTCTTACAAGCAAAAATAGTAAGAAAAAACATGCAAAGTGGTTAACCAAAACAACCAATCAACTAAAGGGAAGGAGTATCAGAGATCACTTATCAAAGGGTAAAAGTGTATCTCTTAACTCACCTTAATTGGGTCATTTTCTTTCAAATCCACTTGACAAAACAGACTACTATAAGCTTGTAATGGTTCTACCATCTCCACTAAGACTGCAATGATGCGCTGAATCAAAAGAACTTTAAGGGATGTAATGGTGAATGAAGGCTAAATGGGGTAAATGATAAAATGAAATGGGACAAGCACCAAACAACCAAAATTGATTTCCAACTAGCTTTACATTGAAATTCTTGAAGCACAAAACTTTAATCTTCAAACCACCAAGGAATTTGCCTTATTCACAACTTTTATTCTATGGATCCGTTTTTTTCTCTTTCTTTTTTGTTTTGGCAATTCCAAACCCAAGAAGATAAAGTACAACATCACAATTGTAGTAATAAAAGGTGAAGTTTGAACTTGAATAAACCATACATGTGTTGGTACTTATATTTAAAGAAGGCTCAAAGAGGTGAACAAGGGTTAGATGAAGTAGCTCGTGTTTGGGTAAAGGGTTTAGAAATAAATGCCTTTATCCTATCTAAAACACCCATGCATATGAAGTTTTGACAAAGAACCAAGACAAGTTTTAGAGAATGTAAAATCAAGTAGAGAAATCACACTAGAACAAAATTTGGCCTTAAATAACTTCTAACAAGGTTAAATCTCTCAAGTTCATCCACAATGCTCAATCAAATGCAAGATTAATTCTAATGCATGAATAAATCCACTAAAATTATGAATCAAAGAATGAAAACCATTTGAAAAGTTTCAACCACCCATGAGTAAGTTAAGAATTGAAAAGGTTTCAATGCAACTTGAAAAAAATTTCTTTGTAAAAGCAAGCAGTCAAAGTCCAAATGTGGATAAATTTCAGTTAGACCTCTGCATAGAATTAAAACAACATTTCAAGAAAAACAATGCATGTTCATCACGACTAACACAAACATTCACCGTGACCATAATAATCACAGAGCCATAGAAATGAAACTTCACGGCGGCTAACACAGATACCAGTCATGATGAAACAACAAGCTGAGAGCAAAACACACAAGAATTAGCACTTTGTCATGACTAAATTCAAAAATGGTTGTGAAGAAAATGAATGCAAAGGCAAAAAAATTAAGCATAAACACTCCCCTTCCCCACACTCGAAGACTACAATGTCCTCATTGTAAAGGGTAACATCACAAATATTTAAGGCACATCAAAGCACAAAAGAGAATGAGCAAAGCATAGCAATGATAACATAGAAGATAGCTGAGAAGTTATACAATATCCAGGCATCATCACAAAATCACAGCTAAGATCAACATCATTATTAAATTCAAAATTCAGACCCTAACATCAGCAACAAATAGAAAAAAAAAACCAAGTAAACAGAAAGAAGAGAGGGGCAAAAGGGAAGCTCTAGTCCTCCTCATTCTCCCTCCTCTCTCTGTAGGCGAATCTATTTTCAAGGCTAGAGCTAGAGGGTCTAGCAGATACTTTGAATGGCCCTCTTGTACTAAGACAGCAAGTCCTAAATGCTCCATCAAACTTGGGAGGCAGAGGAATCCCAAACTATGTAGCCGTAGCCAACATCAAATGATCAAAGAATTCCTATCATTGGGCTTCATGGGTGAGGACATAATTCTGCAGAGCCGCATCCACTGATCAAAGTTGTCTTAAAGCAATGCAATTGCTGGCTAAGGCTCCCTATAGTGATACTAGAGCTACTGGTTCCATCAGCCGCTGTTGCTGTCACACCTTACTATTTTATCAACTTAGGTTCCATTTAAAACCATTTTAGACCACATTGGATTTTTACTGTTCATCAAGTGAAAATGCTAAATTTCATATTTTATGTTCATCAAGTGAAAATCCAGTTTCTTTGGCCCAACTTCGAAAATTCATAACTTATTCCACAAAGATCGAAATGGGATGGTTCAAAATTCTATTTAAAGCTATTTAAGTGCTCTTTCAAGAAAAATACACCTTGTGATCAGATTCCTTAGGAAAAAGCATCAGGTTTTTGTGTGAAAGGTAACACTGTCCGTTTGCAAAACCCCTTTTTTCCCAGATTCTGACTTTTAAATTTGAAAAATCATAAAGATCGTATACTTGGCCATTTTTAGAACGTGTTAGCTATCAAATTGAAGCCAGGACATTATATATAATCATGCCAAATTTCGTGGTTAAACGCATTCGGGAGCTTAATCAAAAAGTTGTGTGACCGTGGCAGTGTCAGTTGTTTACAGCACTATTATATAATATATACGTAGCCAGAAAGATCCACGAATTTTTAGTGGCAAGACACCACAATTTAACCTTCAATCTACAGC
>NW_021632403.1:0-65228 GCF_004799145.2 Neltuma alba | reverse complement strand
ATAATTACATTTGTAGTTTGGATTAGTTAACGTTGAATTCTATGCTTCAATATATGTATTCACATATATGTTTTCCTTGTAACTCTTTTGATTCTTTCTTATCTTGCATGGTCATGTTTTGATATTGAGTTGATTTTGAGTTGCATGAACCAATTGCATGATCATTCTCAAGTTGCACATTAGGGGAGCTTAACAATGTTTTCATTAATGAAGTTCATTGATTTAAACATTGGACTCAATGAGTTATTAAGATTGTTATTAGAAAACCTAATGGATTTGTGAAACTCCTAATATCTTAAGTGAACTATGATTGCCATCAAAACCATTCTCTAGAGATTTCCTATCATTCATTTCCATTCCATCATCATTATCGAAAAATACAAAATATAGTAGCTTAGGTTTGTTTTCTTTGCATTCAGTTTAGTAGTCACCATTCATTTAAATCTTAAAAGCCAAACCCCTTTTCATTACATTGCATGGGATTTAGTCTAGCTTAGGTAATTAATAAAGGCTCCCAAAAGTGAAGCGACTCAAGTTTGCACTATATTGCATAACTTGGATTTATTTTTGATTGAGAACCCCAATGTGAAGGACAAAGGTCCTCATCACTTGCAAACTTCCAAAACCATTACAACCATGAAGTGTAGCTATATAATAATAGAAGTAGGAGATCATGTTGTAACTTTTAATATAAATGAAGCCATGTGTTACCCCTTTGAAAATTCTATATTCATGGGTTTAAATGCCATTGATTTCGCTATTGATCAAGCTAGGTATGAGCATGAACCGTATATGCATGCTGGTCAGGACATGTGTTCACCTTTTTGTGCAATGCGATGTTTAGGATTTGATATTTGTGAAGGAAGAGAAGAAGAGCAAAGAACCAAGGAGCTATTAGAGCAAGGTAGCAAGATTTAATTAACTACTAATATTGACATCGCATTGTTTATTATTGCATTGATGATTGCTATTATATGGGTGAACTATGATGATTATGATGTGGCTGCTCCTTGTATTTTATTGTCTTAGCTTTTGAATGTTTGGGATTGCCTAATTACAAGAGAATTAGTTCTCCAATGGTAGCTAATTTTGATATGCATAATGATCATGCATGCTTGATGTTATAGTTAATTATTCTTGCTATTGGGATTTCAATGAAATCTCATTCATTCCAAATGCAATCTAACATTCTAGGGGCTAAGTCATCCTAGAAGAAGCTGCAAATCCAAGGGTGAATGCGGTGTTAAGCCACAAAACCATTTGACTTTTGGTTATGTATAAGTATAAATGCTTAAATGCTATAACCCTATTTAAACCATTGACTTAAAGCTACGTTTTGACTATGTCATCAAATGAATTAAAATTGAATGCTTATAGTTAACATCTTGAGCTTCAAATTGATAGGTAGCACATTAAATTTGGACGTTGGTATGATTTATGGTGATTTTTCAAATTTAAGGTTTGAAATCTGGGAAAAAGTTTTTACCCAAGTAACAGTAGTAGCTTCCCTAAACATCTGGCACAGATTTAAAAGGATTTGGTTCACAAGATTATTTTTTCTCCTGAAAGAGCATTCTATAAAACTTAGAAGCACTCCATTTCAATTTTTTTATATTTAGCTATGAGATTTTTAAATTTAGACAGAAAATCTGGGCATAACAGATAAACAACAACTTTTCAAAAATCAGCATCCAGATTGCATATTTTTAAGTTTAAGGCCATCCAAAGTGGTCAAGACTGGTTCTAATTAGACTCTAAGTTATCCTAGAAGTAAGGTGCAATAATAAGTCCCATTATTGCATTCATTTTTAGTCTTAAACTTACGCTTTGCCATTCATAATTGTATATTTTGGGTATAATTAGCCTTTATTGTGTATAAGAGTTGGTGAATGGAATTGTGAGGTTTTGATATATGTTTTTGCATGTTTTATGTGATTTTATATGTATGTGCTTTTGATCCCTTGGTCGGTATGTATTACAGGTAGCTTTTGCCAACATCTTTAACCACTCTACCTCATTATGCCATAACACATGTTTATTTTGGCCTTGGTGAAGTTGCTTAAATGAGGAGCGTAGATCTACTTATTCGAACAGCATCATTTTGGCTTCACTGTGGTGTACATTTATCTTCGCCATGGCGAAAGGACTGAACTTTCATATTTAAATACCAGATCACGTGCATCTTTGTAGGATCATTCCATTTTAATTTTCTTTCATCCAAATCTCATTCTTTCTATCCTCTCCACCCTTCCTTCGTCCCATCCACCATTCCACACCATTTCTAACCATACTCCATCAATTTCCACCAATTAATCTTCTCCTCTTCCATAATTTGGTTCATCTCTATCATCAATTTAGTGTTCAATGGTCAAGGGAGAACTATGAGCTTGGTGTAGCTGTCTTCTAGTCATGAGCAGCTAAATTCATCTGCTCCTTGATGATTGATGAAGCTACTCTAAGTTTCTAGAGCCTAAGGGAAGCTTAATTGTGTTTAATTTCAATCTCTACTCTATAGGTATGTTAATTGTAGTTCAATTGGTATATGCATTGAGGATTGGTGTTGGTATGCTTGATCTAGATTCTGATTACTTGTATTGGATTTACCTTTAGTGGATAATTAATTTTCTTATAGTTCTTTTGTCTATTGTAATTGATTGTTCATGTTCTTGAAGCTTCCAATTGAATGTGCTAGGTGTCTAGGTTTGGTTGAGAGCTGAAGAACCTTTGTGAGTCCAATATAAGCTAAGTCCTAAGACACTTTATCTAATTAATCGGCTAGGTGGCTAATAAAACTAATTAGGTACTAAGAGTATTGGCTTAGTGAAATGCAATTGAGTTTTAATGGTTATTGGAAGCTTGAAACCCTAGGGGGTATGCTGTAAAAATTTCTTAAGTGTAGGGGAAGATGAAATTGATGTCAGAATAATGTTTAAAGGCTTGAAAGGAACAAGAATCAAGTGGTTTTATGTTGAAATTGGTTGAATTTCATGATTGTGTAACTTGAGAAAATATTTTGGCTAGGCTGAGGTTAATACCTTAGGGTTGGATTTTAATGGTTTTGATGCTTCCAATGAGTCTAGAATGAAAAATTGTGTGGGGTAAAGGTAAGAAAACAAGTTTGGAAGCATTAGAATTGAAAATGAAATTTCTAGACCTTGAGTGCCTACTGCTCGACCAAGGCAGGAAATAGAGGAAGGAGTTGGATTTTGATAAATTCAAGTTCATATTTGGATTCCTCATGAAAAAATGTGTAGAAAATAACTAAGGGAATGATTTTAAAGGCTATGGAAGAGAAAGTGAAATTTAAGGTTAAAGAGGGACGAGTTTAAGAGTTAACATGATTAATAGTTTTTCATGGTCTTGATGGATTGGCTACTATTGTGTATTGTAAATCTAGGGCCATGAGACACCAAGAAAGAGGAATGACAAGATTGTTCAAGCAATCTTAATGGTTGGGAAGTAAAGGGAGCAAGAAGAAAGCTTAAGGATAAAAGGTAGTAGACTTACCTTTCTCGTGTGCTTGATGTGTACGCTTGTGTGTTGATATGTACTATATTGTTTGATGATTATATGAGATGAATGCTCTGTTTCTTTTATGTTTCCCATGGCCATGCATGTTAATGTAAAATATTGAGCATGAAAATTTAATATAAGTAAGCATGAGTTAGATCAAGTAAGCATATCATGCACTTGCATCCATCTTGCATGCATAAATAGTAATATTTACTACCAAGATTCTCCTGAAACCTTCCCTTAACCAACCATAATAGATAACAAGACAATGGGAGAAGAAACCAAGAAGTAGAAGTGTAAGAATGAAGAGAAGAAGATAGAAATAAATACTATATTATTTTATGTAATATGTTATAATGATATATTCATAAATATGTTGTGGATGGTGTGCATTAATGTATGATAATATTGACATGTACAACTAAATGAAATAATGTATGGGAATGGTTAATGCATGAATGGAATGGTATTATACATGAAAGAATTAATTATGAATTGTTAATTCAAGCTACGGGGATAAGTTACCCCTAATTGAGTCACGAAATAGTGACAGAGTAAAAGTGAGGCAAACGATTGATTCTGCCCATGAAATTTAGTATGCTTAAATCACACATCCTAAGCTTTAAAACAAGTAGTAGATCACATAAAATAGATATGTGTACCAAGATTTATGCTTGATTAAAGTTGGGCCAAAGAAACTAAGAAATATAGTTTTTACCAAATGAACAACAAAATTCCATGAATACACTGTACAAATTAGCAAAGATTAAGCCCATTTTTATATTTTTCTTTTATAGAGAATTGAAAGAGATTCAAATAGAATTTTGAAATCCCTCAATATGATTATTCTCTAATTAGTTATGATTTTTGAAAGTTGGGTCGTAAATCTGGAATTAAACAGTGAATAGTAACCTAAGTAATTATGTGCAAATTTTCAATCTACGGGCTTGTTTTGTGAATCACTTCCAAATGCATACTAAAAGGGATTTAGGGAAGGATGTTTGATGTTGGTATTAGAGCCAAGGTTCTGGCAAGTATTTAAATAGAATAGAGGTTCTGATAAGGTTTTGGCAAAGGTATAAATGGAGCACCGGTTCAAGCAAAGCCCAATTTGAGTGAACCCCTTCTTAGGAAAGTAACGTGTTACTAGGATTGGTCCAACTAAGGTTAAGAGATTAAGGTGATTTCTCCATGGGAAATAGGCATAAAGGAGAAGCAAGGAATGACAGAGAGTAACCTGAGAGATAGGTAGTCACTGTTAAGAGACTCCTCCTCAGGAGAGGAATAGTTGAGCTAAGAAAGCTTGACTAGGGCATGAGTCAAAGTCAAAAGACTCTTCTAGATGATAATGGCTAAGGGTACAGTAAGCCAAGTAGGGGTATGAGTCTATATCTTAATAAGGAAGTAGAGTGATAATCTAAGCCTCAAGTGATTAATGTTAGATGCCTGATTGGAATGTCACGCAGCAGAGGTGTTTGAATGAACTATGCCTGCTGCGTAGTGTGGTTAGTTTATAATGGCCAATGTGTGACCATAGGAATAAATGGTCAAAATATAAGAGAAGTTAGACATAGTAAAAGTCAGGTAGTATTACTTGAGGATAAAGATAAAGAGGAATAGAAGAAAAGTACAAGGAAAGTCTTGGCCATGAATTACCTCTTAGAGATTGGGAGGTGGTCTTCTAAATCAGAGTTGACACTAGCTGCTTAAAAGCAAGCGGTCCTTTGAGCTAATAATGCTATGAAGTTGACAGTACATCCTCCTAGAGTAGTAGAGTTGACGCCGTACCCGTAAAAGCAGTATGTCCTCCATCAAGGCAGGGAAGGTGGTTGAGTTGACGTGCTCCAGTATGAGCAATATGTCCTCCCATGAAAAAAGTAATAGCAGCTAAGGCAAGGCACACAGAGTCAACCTTACCCCAATAAGGGGAAAACTGGCTAAGAGTAATGTAAGGATGAAATATCTGAGAATATAATAGAGATGATTTTACAAGACCTCTCCCTGTAAGATGAGAAAGAGATTTGTAAGGCATACACTACTATAGAATAAGGAATACTTGATGCTAAATACTTGACGGTTATAACACAAAATGTCAAATATAGTATGGCAGAAGAAAAATTAATGGTTTTAAAAGGAACCGTCAAGTTTCCTGGAATAGTACTTGGCAATTATATTTATAACCGTCAAATACTATTGCACAAAACTTGACGGTTCCTAGTTAAATCGTCAAGTTTTATAATACTTGACGGTTTTTCATTATAACTGTCAAATATTCTTTTCAATACTTGACAGTTATAATGAAAAACCATCAAGTATTATGTTTTAAAACCCCCATTTCTGTTCAATTTGCTTTACTGGGTTCGAAATTTCTAGCACCAATTCTAGTTCCTAAGCTCTGTCTAGATCATCACACCCCTCTAAACCATCATACGCCCGCTCATTTTTGGTCTTTCTAATTTGTTTTTATTGATCATCCTCCATCATCGTCCCTCTCTGTGTCCTCCTTTGTCATTGTGGCATCCTCCAGCATTGTCATTATCATGTATTGTTCTCTAGATTTGATAGCTTCAGGTTGGTCCCTCTTCGCATCCTCTTTTGTCACTCGCTCCCCTTATTTCCTTTAGTGGTTCCTTCAAAATAATTGTAGTTGAACGAGGATGATAGGATGAGCAATTATTTTTGCTCCATTATAGTTTTTCTATTCGGCCGAATGGTTTTTTTGCATTTTGATTAGTTTTTGGGTTTAGGGTCTTTTCAATTTCTATTTTAGCCATATACTGTTTGCTAAATTATCAAAATTGCTAATGTTTCAATTTTTGTTTATGTAATTGAAATTAACTGAGGCTGTATGTTTTATGTTTTTAAATATTAATTAATTTGTATGTTGTTATATATTGAAATTGCTTTACCGCTAGTTTTCTGCTTAATTAATACTTCATTTGAAGTTAAATAGAAGGCATAAAGCTTGGGGAATGCTAAGTTATAAGCTATTATGCTGCCAAATTTTTTCGAAATAGAATAGCACATCAGTAGAGTAGAATATTTTTCAAACTGAAGTCAAAGTGAATTTTTGTTGAATTACTAGTTGCTAACAACCATAATTACTAGTTGTTAACAAGTAGAATTAAGGAGGGATAAATGTGATCAATAGTGCCTCATGTATTGACTTCCTATTTTTGTTTAATTCTCATAATATCTTTGAGTCGCTGATCACATTTTCCTGTAAATGATTCATCTTAGTTAGGGACCATGGGCAAGGAATGGATGTCCACCAATCATCTATTAAAGGAATATTGGGATGGGGTATAAGATTTTATTAAGTTTGCGATTGAGTACGCCAATGATCACAATAGGATTATTTGCCCTTGTCTTAAGTGTTGCCTTCTGAAGTGGGTTTCTCCATCTGATTATGAGAGCCACTTAATTATCAATAGAATCAATCAAAGTTACAAGTGTTGGACAAAGCATGGAGAGACAAGAGATGCGAGTAATAGTAGTCGAGGGCATAGTGAAAGCTGTGGATCATCTAATTTTGACATGAGTACATGTGAAGCTGATGATCTTAAGTAGATGACCAATGTGATTGAACGAGAACTTGATAATAGTCCTAAAATGTTTGATGAAACATCCTACCTTTAACCCCTCAGAGTACACATTATTAAGCATTATGGTTCAAGCAGGTCATGACACAAGCCCGTGGATTTAAAATTTCAACATAACTACTCGGGTTACTATTCACTGTTCAAATTCAGATTTCAGGTCCAATTTTGAAAAGTAATAACTAATTCCATAAAAAATATATCTCTTTGTGTACACATCTAATTGAGGTGATCTACCTCTCATTTTAAAGCTTGAGATGTGTACTATGAATCTACCAAATTTTGTGGTTTAACTCATTCATTTGATAGGTCAAACTAGAGCTACAAACTCACTGCTCCATGACCTACGTTTTATCTCTTAACCTCTGTTTACTTTAATTCTTTCTATTTCTTTGGTATACATAAATTGGATTTACGCTTTCCCCATCATCCTCATACATTTCTATTCATCCCATAAACATTGTAATTAAATACATGGCATCATTGGCATCCATAACATATATTACATAATAGGAGAATTAATATTGAATAATAACATCATTCATTAATGTCAATAATTCTCTACTTTCTTCTCCTTGCCTCTCATGCCATTATTACCCACCATTGATTGACCTGAATAGTTAGTTAGGGAGGGGTGAGATTCAAGAGAATCTCAGTAGCAAACACTACCCATAAGCATGCAAGACATAATGCATATGCATGACATGTTATAACATTAACACATGAATGCCATGGAAAGTAAGCTAAAGCATTTCATACTTTCATAACATATTGCCAAGGCAAAGCATAACATAAACTTGCAAACATAACTTTGCAAACATTTCATCATAGCTTAGTCACATCATGGCAACACAACCACATCATGCAAGCATACATGTCAAGCACACAATATAGGTAAGTTCACTACCTTGTAACATAGCTTTCCTCTTGCTTTTCCTTTGATACCCTTGTCTTTCCAACCCTATGGATTTTCGGTCAACACCATTAAACATCCTCTTGGATGTTCCAAGGTCCTAAACACATCAATGCATGATGCAAAACAATTATTAGAATCAAGTCATCAACTTATCTTTACTTGATTCTTTCTTGAACATACTTGAACTCTAACTTTTGAGTTTCAATTCCAACCTTCCTAAAATTATTTCCACATACTATCCCCACATAATTTTGTATGTAGAATCAATTTCCAAGCACAAAACAATCAAAATCAAATTCTAACCATTCAGAACAGTCAAGGCTGAACAGAATCACAAACTAAGAGAAAGTTGGATTTCTTGTAAAATCAACACAGAACCACTTGATTCTTATTGTTTCCAAGCCTTTAAACATGCTTTTAACATCCATATCATCTTCTCCTATTCCAATAAATTTCGTGCAGCACGTCCGCATAAGATTTCAATCATAAAAAATCCAATCAAACCAACCACCAGCTCAAAAATGACAAGGGAGGTAGAAACTACATCAAAAACGGCACACATACCTTGTTTTAGAGCTTGATCTGGCTTGGAACCACTTGGCCTTTCTTTCTCCCTCTTCTTTCTCTCTCTAAAAACCATTTTGCAAGAGCTTCCCCAAGGTTTCCATGGCTTAGGACGAAATGAAAGGGAGGGGAGGGGTATTTATAGAAAACAAGAACGAATCTCGGCCGTTGATCGTAAACATATGTGGCTTGATTTGGACCGTCCATTTTCTCTTTTTATCCTGTGATGACACGTGTCTTATGACATCATGCTTACCTCATCTTGATGACATCATGCTTACATCATCAAGCCACATGTCTTTAATCCAACCGCACACGTGTCTTGCATCCGACCGTACACGTGTCTTGCATCCAACCGTACATGTAATACCTTCTTTTCCCATCTAACTGTACACTTGTCTTTTCCATATTCCTTCATCATTTTGGCATTAAAATAGGGAAGAAATTAATGTAAAATTCGTCTAAAATATAGCCCTTAGGCTTTCCTCTACCTATTTTGCCATTCTACACCGTATCAGGTACCTTTTTGAGTCCTAACTAACCCGGTACCACTGGGACATGTTCTGGTACCATTTTCTCATCTTAATTAAGTACATATATGGTGCCATCTTAGAGGAGCATAGATAAAACTAATTAACTCTACTGACAGGCTACTTAACCTTACTGAGTCGCGCAGTAGAGATTTCACTATAACGGGTAGACAAAGGACTGTCTAAAATATCCCCGTACTGCATTCTGATTTTTATGCTATCCATAAATATCTTCTATTGACTCAGCATGATAACTCGTAGGTGTCATGATTGCATTTAGTGACTCAGTATGCTGACTCAGTGGTGTCATAATTGCATTTGGTGACTCAACATGCTGACTCAGTGCCGTCATGATGGTCTTTAGATATTTTCTTTCTCCTTTTCCCAGAAATATTATTAAATAATACTTAATCAGGGTTACCTTCTTTGTATTCTTTCTATCGGCTCGTAACTCCGTTGATCTGTCTCTGGGTTTCATTCTTTCCCTTTCATCACGGGAAATTCTTCTAATTTTTCTCCGGTCAAAAGTCAAACTCTAGACAGCTATTTTGACTTTCCCCGGATAGGGTATAAATAGGCTTTAAATTTAATTAAAGCTAACCTTATCAGTTTCTGGGGACAGAATTAATTTTACAATCTATGTAAATTCCTCAACTACTATTCCCCAGTTTTTCCTGATTATTTGAGGCCGTCTCATATCTTAAATAATTCAATTTAAGTTACTATCTCAAATTGTCCAAAACCTAGAATGACTTTAGGGCATTTTCATCATTTCTAGCCTTATATCAACTCTGGAATCCTATTCCCATTTTTCTGAAATTTTTCCAAGTCATTTGTGCCCTTTTTGCTAACTTTGAGCATTAGCCAACCAGAGCTTTTATTATTTACAATTAGGTCCCTACTTGGCCTAGGAATCTTTTCTTTGCAATTTAGTCCCTCCTTAGGCCTAACCTTTGTAGCCATCTCTTGTAAGTTTTTGGCATAACCTCTAGCCCTTAGTCGCTTCTAGTTCCTCATTTTTTAGTCTCCAAACACTATTATTTTACACATTTGTCCTTGGCAAAACCTCTTTTTCCTTCCAAGGAATCTCCAGGACTTTCGTTGCATTGGACTTAGTAATCACCCTTTCCTTGTGCTATTACTTGTATCTATGAGCCAAAATTTAGGATGTTACATTTCTCCCCATCTTATAAAAATTTCATCCTCGAAATTTCAAGATTAAACCTCAACCTTTGCTTTTCCTGGGAGGTTTCTTGGGGAGAATGTTCTTTGTCTCTCACTTTCGGCCTGCAGATTCTACTTTTTGCTTTCTTGGCCAGGCTTTAGCCTTAGGTTTCATACTTCAATCTCATGAACGTTCACTTAATCTCATAAGTTCTTATGCCCTTGGGCATTTACATGAATGCTTTTCGTGTTCTTACATATGTCTTTCATTCTTTAGGCACAAATATTCAACGTTGTGCCTTAACATGATACCTTCTCTTAAGATGTCTTATCACATCGTGGCTTTATGGGTTTCCCTTATCATATCTTCTCTAGGTACTTCCCGTATCTTCATATTTTAGACCCTTTCATACTTTATCTTAAGGGCCTATTCCCTTTCCTTTACATTCTGATTTCACACATAGCTTGCCTGAATGCATAACCTTTAGGACTTACAGCCTATGGTTCCCTTAATTCTTACTTTCCTCACCTTTCTTTGTTGACTAGAACAGAATTGAGCTCAGTCTAATTAACAATAAAGGTATCTATGGAAAAAGTCAAGGGTACTCTCTCTGTACTAGGTAACCAACCTGAAGAGGTTTTCCCATCTTAAACTCATCCCTGGTCATCTCATTCTCATGCCCCAAAGAGATACTGCCCTTATGGCTCAGTAACATTCCCTTAGGCTTGGTCTATTGCGACCTTGGTGTTAGATATGATTAGTTTTGATGATGTCAAATAATAGAGCAAAAAGTTTACATAAATTATTTATCTCATATTTTGACTAACTATCATACTTACTATCTTGTGTAGTTTCCTCAAGAAAAGAAAAGAGTTATTATGTTGCACTTTAAGTTATGGAAAATGATCAAGAGGAAGAAGAAGAAGAGAGATTGAGAAAAGAAGAACTTGCAAGATCAAATGAAAATATCAAGATTCAAGTTCATAGATTTGATGTTAAATGTTGCTATACTCAATCAGAAGTTTGAATGGCTCGGTCGGAAGCTAAAATATACAACCGGAAAGTTATACCATCATATATTGAGTCACCCTTCATATAAACATGGAAAATAAGCTTTAGAGGTGATTTTCATGGGCAATTATCGATCACTTGATCGATCATCCATTTATCGATCAAGTTATCGATAAAATACATCCTCTGTTATGCTCTGTTCTTCGTTTAGCTCTGACATAGGTTCGGTATTTCTTCAATATCTCTCAAACCACAAATCCGTTTGAGGTGAAACTTGATTCCTATGAAACTAGACTCAGAACACGGTTCATGGACAGAAAAATCAGCTTCAAAGAATTTCATATGAGGGAGATATGTTGTTCGAAACATTGCAGTAAGGATTAACGCCTTGATTCCGACCTTCAGTCACTGTGATGAAGATAACTTTGTAACTACAACGAATTTTGGGGTGATTCTTGTTGCATTAGAAAGTAGACTCAAAGATCTTTCTGGGGATATGTCATTTGCAAAATTTGGAGTTGAATTGGAAGAGTTATGATCACTCAAAGTTGACCTTCGTTTTGCTGGAATCAGACTTCGAATTTATTGAGGCAAAGACCAGAAGTTCTACACTGAACGATTAAGTTCTCAAGCAACATGCTACTCAAACATGTTATTGAATAAAAGCACTAGAAGAAATGAAGAAATGAGAAGCCATTATCAGATGTTACTCGAGCCTGATCAAACAACTACATACTCAATCATTTTATCGAGTTCCTGGTACTATCTCTTCGGTTCTTCTCTTTTATCTTCATATGCATTATTGAGATTTTATAACCTATTGGATAAATGGTTTTCGGATAACGTTATGGATAAATGTATTTATCGATCACTTGATCGATAAACAAGGTTAACGTTATGGATAAATAGGCATTTATCGATAACATGATCGATAAATAGATTATCGATGAGAAGACAGATAAATGGTGATGCGGTCTACCCATTCTATGTCTTGCTTTAGTCTCCATCTATCGATCACCTTATCGATCAGTCATTTATCGATAATATGATCGAACATTGCTTCATAGCTCTGCATGCAGATAATTATTTTAGTAGCTTATCGATCACCTGATCGATAATTAGCACATCGCTTTTAAACCATGATTCTTCGATCACTGGATCGATAATCTTATTATCGATAATATGATCGATCACTGCACTTCATGTTTACCTTGTTTTCACATAACGTGATCGATAAATCAACTTTTTGGTTTTACAAGAATAGATCTTTTTATCGATAATATTATCGATCAACCTTTTATCGATCACCTATTCGATTAATCCACATAGTCTGTGTTTTTCGCTGAATATATTGTTAGTCATTGTTTATCGATAACCTTATCCATCATCCATTTATCAATAATTTGTTCGATCATCAATGACTGAAGTTTCATTTCTGTAACACTTGGATTATCGATAATCTGTTCGATCAACAAGTGTTCGATCACTTGTTCGATCATGGAACGTTTTCCGTTTAAACATCAATCGACTATGACGATTCTTAAAATCAATGATCTATTTTCTTTCAAGCTTTTCTCAGCCTTCTTTTAACATATAACTCTTTATCGAAAAGACTCGAACGCAAACGTAACTTGAAAAGGTTTATTCTTGCATAAATCATTTTTGGGTCACTGTATTCATGCTTCATCATTTATCGATCATTTATTCGATCATCATATGATCCATAATCTATTCGATAATTGCATCTATCTGCTATATCTTTTCTTCATGTAATTAATCGATAATATAATCGATCAAAGCTTTATCGATCAAGACATCGATCAAGTAAGTTCATCTTACTTTCTGAATATCTGAATATCTGATGACTGATTCCATGTTTTCCAACTTATTGTTTCTAAGATTATCAGATACTTATCACTTGATCTGAGGAAGATTATTTCAGGTAAAGAGCCACAACGAATTTATGAGGTGAAGAATCGACTTTCGTCATAAGCTTCCAACGGCTAGTTTCAACGGTCATATTCTTCAAGCCAAATGGGAAGAAAATGCTCAACGGTCAAGTACCCAATATCATCTATAAATAGAAGAGCATTCAGAACAAGAAAAGAGTAAGAAGAGTCCGAGCTTACAACATCAAATGCTAAAATGCCGAATCAATATATTCTCATTTAGAGCTCCGAGAGAAAACTCCCTGTCTCTGTACTTCATAGACTAAAACTTATGTATTCCTAAGATAGAGAGGAGAGTTTCCCAGACGTGCTTAAGTTTCATCTATCACTTCTTTGAGAGAAGAAATATTCAATCTTCTTTATCATTGCTAGATTGTATCCTTACGGTGTGTAAGGGGGAGTATTACTTCAGTGAGAGGTTGTTGTTGAATTAGACTGGTTAGTCGAACGATTGTAAGTGGCGACACAAGTGCCCGGATCAAACTTGTGTGGTTGTAGCGGTTCTCAAGTACTCGTGTTAAACTTGAGGGAGATAGTCGATTGAAAATCTCAGGGGGAGCCTGGGGACTGGATGTAGGTCAGTGAGGACCGAACCAGGATAAATCACTGTTTGCATCTTCTCTTCCCTTACCTCTTTATATTTCCAGCTAAACTATTTTACTACTGTGATTATGCTTATCTCGATTCATTGTTTTTTATACTCAGAATTTCTTATGAATTTCATTACATTGCGAAAAGATTTTTAATTTTAATCAACACCCAATTCACCCCCCTCTTGGGTGTTCAGCCATTCCAACACTTGGGAGCTACTGCACTCTACCGTAAGCCTCTTCAGGATCCACTGTGACCCTGGATTTTTTCATATTCTACTCGAGCCACGTTCCACTCTTTAGGAGCCTTTAGACTAGTGGGCTGAGTAGGGAATAAGTCACCTATCCTCAGCCAATAACTTGACTGATTATTCCCCAGAACTGACCACAGACACCCATATTGCCTTCTTAGGCCTTACTCAATCCTTTCCGCCAACTCTGGAATCATTCATCCTTTTTCCTTAACTTTTAGCTACCTCAGGCCATTTCCCTGTCATTTTGGCCCTGTAATTTTCTAGGCTATTTGTTTACCTCTACGGCCTTCTGGGCTTATCATTATATCCATGACAGTCTGCCACGCCTTGCGATTCCCTTTCTCATCTTACAGGGACAAGTTTTGTAAAATCATTTTCATCATATCCTTGGATATTCTACCCTTTTATAACTCTTGGCCAACTTCACTCTCATTGGGGTAAGGTTAACTCCGCGAGCCTTACATTGGTCGTTATTACTCTTTCCTGTGGGAGGACGTATTGCTCACACCAGAGCACGTCACCTCAACCACTTTCCCGGCCTTAATGGAGGACATAACACTTTCATAAGTACAGCGTCAACTCTACTGCTTCGGGAGGACGCACTGTTACCTTCATAATGTTGTCAACCCCATCATAACAGTTCCTCTTCCTTCTCTTCAGAGGACAGCTTGCTCTTGGTAGAATAGCGTCAACTCTGCGTCAGAAAACCACCTCCCAATTTAAGAGATATTTTGTGGCCAAGACCTGCTTGTTATTTAATCTCCATCCTGGCACATTCTTACATGTCAAATCCCTATTAAGGGAGCCTCTCAACCTCACCCTTCGATCATCCAAGCAATAGCATTTATCTATAGGGATCTCATCTCTCAGATTCCCTATTGGCTTGAGTGCTATGGTTACACTTCTCACAGATGCCTTAGGGACACAAAAGAATACTATTTAGTCCCCAACGTTATCAAGTATCTATGCATCATCAGGCTCTAAGCATCTTTAGGAACTTACTCATCTCTCTCTATAAATCAGTTCCCAGTACAACCATCAACTTTCACATACTTATCTATTTCTGTTCAAATCTATCCTCAAGAGGGATCGTGCCTAACTTTATTCTTTCTAACTTTCTTTACCTTTTGACCAATTATTCTTATGGTCAGGTATTGATCACCATACCCTCATCACATCACACAGTGAACATTTAATCACCTTATTGTATGGTATCTAGGTTAGGCACGAAGGCCATCATTGACTCTTCATTCATTATCATCTAATCTCTGTCCCTCTTGGTTTAGTATCCCTTAGAGATTTTTACCTCTATTCAGGGATTTGAGCAAACCTCAAGTAGCTTGTCCTGTTACCTTGCCTCTATCAAGGTTCCATCGATTACTTAGGGTTTAGTTTGCCACTTGGTTCTCCTATTGGGGCATAGACTCATACCCCTGACTGGCTTATTGCACTCTTAGCCACTACCCTTTGGGGGAGTCCCTTGGCTTTGACTTACACCCCAACTTAAGCTTTCTCAGCTTAACCATTCCTTTCCTAAAGGGGAGTCTCTTAATAGTGACTACCTGTCTCTTAGGTTGCTTTCTGTCATTCCTTACTCCTCTTCTATATCCATTTCCCCAAGAGAAGTCACCTCAATTTCATAACCTTAGTTGAACCAATCTTGGTAACCCATCACTTTCCTAGATAAGGATTTTACTCATACTAGGCTTTGCTTGAACCAATACTCGGCTTATACCTTTGTATTATACCTTTGTCAAAACCTTTACCAAAGCCTCTGTTCTATTTAAACAATTGCCAGAACCTTTGCTCTGATACCAAAATGAAACATCCTACCTTTAACCCCTCAAAGTACACATTATTAAGCGTTATGGTTCAAGCAGGTCGTGACACAAGCCCGTGGATTTAAAATTTCAACATAATTACTCGGGTTACTATTCACTGTTCAAATTCAGATTTCAGGTCCAATTTTGAAAAGTCATAACTAATTCCATAAAAATCGTATCTCTTTGTGTACACATCCAATTAAGGTAATCTACCTATGATTTTAAAGCCTGAGATGTGTACTATGAATCTGCCAAATTTTATGGTTTAACTCATTCATTTGATAGGTCAAACTGGAGTTACAAACTCACGGCTCCATGACCTCCAATTTATCTCTTAACCTCTCTTTACTTTAATTCTTTCTATTTCTTTGGTATACATAAATTGGGTTTACCCTTTCACCATCATCCTCATACATTTCTATTCATCCCATAAACATTGTGATTAAATACATGGCATCATTGGCATCCATAACATATATTACATAATAGGAGAATTACATATTGAATAATAACATCATTCATTAATGTCAATAATTCTCCACTTTCTTCTCCTTGCCTCTCGTGCCATTATTGCCCACCATTGATTGACCTAAATAGTTGGTTAGGGAGGGGTGAGATTTGGGAGAATCTCAGTAGCAAACACTACCCATAAGCATGCAAGACATAATGCACATGCATGACATGTTATAACATTAACACATGAAAGTAAGCTAAAGCATTTCATACTTTCATAACATATTGCCAAAGCAAAGCATAACATAAACTTGCAAACATAACTTTGCAAACATTTCATAATAGCTTAGTCACATCATGGCAACACAACCACATCATGCAAGCATACATGTCAAGCACACAATATATATAAGTTCACTACCTTGTAACATAGCTTTCCTTTTGCTTTTCCTTTGATTCCCTTGTCTTTCCAACCCTATGGATTTTTGGTCAACACCATTAAATATCCTCTTAGATGTTCCAAGGTCCTAAACACATCAATACATGATGCAAAACAAGTATTAGAATCAAGTCATCAACTTATCTTTACTTGATTCTTTCTTGAACATACTTGAACTCTAACTTTTGAGTTTCAATTCCAACCTTCCTAAAATTATTTCAACATACTACCCCCACATAATTTTGTATGTAGAATCAATTTCCAAGCACAAAACAATCAATCAAATTCTAACCATTCAGAACAGTCAAGGCCGAACAGAATCACAAACTAAGGGAAAGTTGGATTTCTTGTAAAATCAACACAGAACCACTTGATTCTTGTTTTTCCAAGCCTTTAAACATGCTTTTAACATCCATATCATCTTCTCCTATTCCAATAAATTTTGTGCAGCACGTCCCCATAAGATTTCAATCATAAAAAATCCAATCAAACTAACCACCAGCTCAAAAATGACAAGGGAGGTAGAAACTACATCAAAAACAGCACACATACCTTGTTTTAGAGTTTGATCTGGCTTGGAACCACTTGGCCTTTCTTTCTCCCTTTTCTTTCTCTCTCTAGAAACCATTTTGCAAGAGCTTCCCCAAGGTTTCCATGGCTTAGGATGAAATGAGAGGGAGGGGAGGGGTATTTATAGAAAATAAGACCGAATCTCGGCCGTTGATCTTAAACATACGTGGCTTGATCTGGACCGTCCATTTTCTCTTTTTATCCTGTGATGACACATGTCCTATGACATCATGCTTACCTCATCTTGATGACATCATGCTTACATGTGTTAGTGGGTAGTCTCACCCAAGAGGGGGTGAATTGGGTGAGATAGAAAAAATTGCGTAATTAAAAATTAATACTATTGAAAACAGAGAGTGTAAGTTTAGGAAGGTTTCATCGTAGAGAGACAAACACAAGGTTTATATTGGTTCAGTCTTAACCACTTGACCTACGTCCAGTCCTCAGAACACCTCTGAGTATTCCACTATCTTTCAAGATTGATCGGGCTCTTGGCGCCTCAGTACAGTAATTGAATCACTCAATCACTCCCCCTTACTCTCGTAAGGATACAAACCCACTCAAGAGTCCACACTCTTGAGTATCACTCAGATGTGATTAATGAAAGATAGATATTGACTCTCTTACAGAGTAGAATAAGTGATGAACACTGACGCTCAGTAATAACGAAGAAACAGAGTATTGAATGTAACAGTAAATGATTACAGACGGTAGCTCGAGTATTCAATTCCGTTCATTAATACTTCTTCGCGCCTTTTATAGTTGAGGTTGTTAAGTAATCGTTAGACGGAAGAGCTTCTAGCCGTTGTGACTCCGTTTACGTGTTTTCTAGTTACAACGGTTCCCCCATTAATGCTTCTGGGTTTCTGGCACAGTAGGTTACAGACTACGTAATACCGTTGAAGAGCCGTTGTGACTTCTCTTCGTAACCTGCAACCATATTTTAAACTTCAATAAGTTAGACCCTGCAGTGTAAGCAGAACTGAATGAATGATAATCTGATTGCTCAATGATTCCAGGTGAAATCAAAAGTCCATTAAATGTGCAGAAAGATAATCTGGACAGTTTGATCGAAGTGATGATCGATCACTGGTTGATCGATCAGGTTATCAATAAACGGAGTTAAAGTTCTTTAGATCAGTTGAAAAAGATTATCGATCAGATGATGGAACATTGATTTATTGATAAAATGCAACAGAAAAACGTATGCTGATATGTAAACCAGAGTCCCTTTGAATATAAATCTCTTAGCAAAATAGTCATGATGATTATGCAAGCTAAAATCAGTTTGGAAGAAAAAGAGAGTTCAATTTGAGAACCATCATAGTTAATTGAGATAGAACTGGAAAAGTAACGTGATCGAACAGTTTATCGAATACTCTTTGATCAATCAAATAATCAATAATTCAAGTGTTACTGAAATGAAACTTCAGATCATGTTGATCGATTACATTATCGATAAATTTATGATCGATAATGTTATCGATAAATACCATGTGAAAATAACTTAGTGAAGAGTAAGGATAAATTGGGTTTATCGAATAGGTGATCGATCAGGTTATCGATAAATACCATGTGAAAATCACTTTGTGAAGAGTAAGGATAAATTGGGTTTATCGAATAGGTGATCGATCAGTGATTGTTTGATCAGGTTATCGATAAATACCATGTGAAAATCACTTAGTGAAGAGTAAGGATAAATTGGGTTTATCGAATAGGTGATCGATCAGTAAGTGTTCGATCAGGTTATCGATAAATTGTGAAACGAAGATTTTGTTCTAAGCTATTTATCAATCATGTTATATGAAAAAGTACTATTCAGAAAGATTAGATTATCGATAATGTTATCGATAACTTGGTTAAGTAAGAGTAGATAAAATATTGATTATCGATCATATGATCGATAACTTGGTGATTGATAATGTTATCGATCAGCAGCTATGATGAGTACCTGCATTCTGAGAGTCAGTGAGCAATGTTCAATCATATTATCGATAAACGAATGATCGATGATGTGATCGATAAATAATGACAGAATCAAAGTTCAGAACAGGTAGAGTGTCTTACCATTTATTGAGGTTGTTATCGATCACTGATTTATCGATCATTTGATCGATAAATACACTTCAAATTTACTTCTTTTTATCTGTTACTTGTTTGATCATCTTATATTATCAAACAGCTTATCGATCAAAACATCTAACATTTTACTGATTTGCACTGAAGATTTATCTGACAGCTTATCGATAAACACTTGATCGATCATCTGATCGATCAACATACTTAACTATTTTAATCTAACTTTGTTATCATCAAAACCATAATCCTAACATTCTCCCCCTTTTTGATGATGACAAAACATAAGTAAAAGGTATAAATCAAACATCAGCAAAAATATCAAAAATTGAGCATTAAACAGATAAGCAGACAGCTAACATCAGCAAAATGTATCAGTACATGAGTAATGGCAGTAAAAAGTTCATCAAGGTAGAAACATGACAGAAAAAAAAAACTTAAGCAGCACAGAATGTCATAAAACTACTAGTAAACAACAGAAAACTATTAAACAACTAATCAACAATGTCCTCAACATCAGTGTTCTTCTCCCCCTTTTTGTCAGCATCAAGTGAGGGAGAGGGAGTGGAAACAGTGGGAAATGTTAATGGAATAGGAAGAGGAGGAAGGCGAGAAAGTGGATGAAATGAAGGAAAAGGTAAGGTGGGAACTGGTTGAGGCACAGTGATTAGATCAAGTGTGGTGGAGGTAGGGACAGAGGTGGATGGAGCAGAAGTGGTAACAGGAGAAGTGGGTAAGGGAGAGGAGGGAGGTGCAGGCTCAGGGTGAGGAGGAGAGGGTGGATGAAATAAAAGGTCCTCAAAGCTGAAGCTTGTGCTGGGGGCAGTGAAGTTGTTGTAGAGAGAAGTTACCATCCCTTTGAGCTCTCTAATTTCTCTGTCCACTAAATCAAATCTCTCTGAAACTTCTTTTTCCAAAACCATCATGGCTTGTCGGTGAAGGTCCAAGATTTTGGAAATGCCCTCAAAACTTCTTATCAGAGATTTCCCCATACTCTCTGGCGGTGATGTACACTCTATTTTCAAACGCTTCAAGCTCAGCCTGAAACATCTCCCTGAGTGATCTCTCCATAAAAGATGGACCAGGGGCATAAGATAGAGCGGTAGTGGATTCAACCTCATCCTAAGTTCGAGAGGTACTTGTGTCACACCCTGATAATTTTATTCTAATTGATGAATGATTTGTGACTGACTATGGTCAAGTAGTATAGTAGACTGGTAGAGGGCCCAGGCTATGAGGAAAAATCAGGATAGGGACATAACGGTCATTTTTGAAAAGATCAGTCAAGAAAGGGCAGTATTGGAAATAATGTCCAAACTTCCTGAAAATTCCCAGAAAATCATGAAAAATAGAAAGGAGGGTACAGAATAATGTTTGAGGCTTAGAAGATGAATATAAGATTAAAAATAATTTATCAGGGAATTATTTGTAATTATTGGAATTTTTGGTTAATTAAGGAAAATTAGCCAATTTCCATTATTTAAAATATATAGAGGCCTCAAAAATTCAAGGAAAAATATGGATAAATTATGTGACATATTATCCTAATTTATAAAATTACTTCCCACCTTTGGATGTACAGAGGTTAGCTTAAAGAATATTTATTACCAAATTATTATCAGTAGAATAGTGATTTTTGACAGAATAAAATTTAGAAAATTATAGAGGGAGGTAAAACTTGAGAAAAATCATGGATTACCCTTGGGATGAGGGGAATTTAATGAGGTGTTGAAATCAAAATTTTGTGACAGTAAATTGGACAGGATTTTTGGAAAATCGGACCGGAAATACACAAATAATCAGTGGATTGCACTGATTATTGGATGAGTCATTTTTTTCCAATATTAAGAGTAATATTTCAGCCAAAAATAAAGGGGGAGGACAAAGTTGGAATTTTCCAAATTGTTCAAGGGCATAAAGGGAAATAAGAGACAAAACAATAAAATAATATTTTATTTCCACATGAAAATCACATGGTGATTAGGTGTCCATCCATGTGTCAACTTCTTATGGTGTGTGCCCTAAGATTTGTCCATGTGTAAAGTAGAAAAAAATGGACGGCCGAGATCGCATCTTTTTCCCGAAGGGCATTTTTGGAATTTTGAAATATCAAAGCCTATAAATACCCCCCCTTCCATGAAGAATTCGGCCAAGGTGGTTTGCATGAGAGGGAATGTTGTGTTCTTGAGTTCTAGGAGAGAGAAAGGAAGAAAGAAGAGAGAGAAAGGGAGAAAGCAAAGTTAGACACCTCTAATCGCCGATTAAGAGCTAATTAAGGTATGTTTACCTCCCTAAGTGTTAATTATTTTTAGTTAATTATTTATTTAAGGAAGATTAGGATTAATTACCTTGATTAATTATGGTTTAGTGATAGCTAAGATTAATCATGTTATTTGATTAAAGATTAGTAAGTAATTAAGGTTAGCTACCTTGATTAATTAGTAATTAGTGATTAGTTATGCTAATTGAAGGATGATTAATTAATGGTTAATAATGTTGATTAGAAAATGATTAATGATTAATCATGTTGATTAGAGAATGATTAATGGTTAATCCATAAGGGATTAGTGACTTAATCTTAGAAGATTATGTTGTACTAATGACCATGTGACTTGAGGACCTTAATTAAATATTGGATTAAGGATTAAGGGTTAGTGATTAACCAAGAAAGCATGATTAATCATGGATTAAGGAAGAATTCCAAGACCTTAATTGAGGATTAAGGCTTGGTCAAACCAAAGTCAAAGGTTTAGGGAAGGTATACAGAAATTATAAATTGAAAGGCACAAGGGTAGCATTATATAGAGAAAGAATTGTATACTGGATATGGAATTTACCATACCCTTACTGTATGGTTGATAGGCAATTTTCTAGAAACCTAGGAGGATCTCCAGCAAGGAAACAAGGAGGAAACATTAAGCGTGGAACTGAGGTAGCGTGAACTTTCAATTATTTTGTTGATTTGCATTTGGTGTTTCTGCTTTGTGTGTTTATGTGCCATGAGAATGTTTATGTACAGATGATGTGAACTCCTTGCAATGTATGCCTTGGCTCTTGCATGATTGAGTTTTGACCAGAATGATTATATGCTCCATGATATGATGGCATGGATACAGAATGATTATGGCATGGCATAAGGACTAGCAATGTTATTTTACTGCATGTAGCATGACATCTTATGCATGTTGACTTGATGATTGTATGTTCAATGCTACTGGGATTTCTATGAAATCTCATTCCTCCTATAACATGATATCCTAGGTGCCACTACTGCCAAGGAGAAGGGAAAGGAAATAATCATGGCTTGAGGAAGTTATGAATTATGTATTGTATTATACGGTTTTGAACCTTTCTCTTTCAAGCCATGTAAGCATACTCTGATCATGAACACATGATATGATAACCTTTTTGAATGTATATTAATGGTAGAGCAGCTTTATATGTGATTATAGTGAAAAACGAAATGCTGTTAGAATTAGTGAAAAAGGGGATAAAAATGGTCTAGATTTCATCAAACTTTGACCAACGAAGACCCTGGTCAAATGGTTGGCTTTTTCCCTGAAATTTGGTATGCAAATAGATCTTATTTTTCCCTTTAAAATGAGTGGTAAAGCATAACAATCGGAGCTCTGTGTGAGAAGTTATGCCTTTCTGAAGCTAGGCAAAAATCCTGGAAAATAGAAAAATGACCAAATGAACAGTACTTTTCGAAATTAAAAACGGATGCGTTTCTGATTAAATTGGAACCTGAGGTCATTTTTTATTGATAGATGATGTTAAGAGCTTCGAGTGGAGCTTAGAAAGACCTTGTTTCAATTTTTCTAGAATTAGTTATGATTTTTCAAAGTTATGCCAAGTTTAAGGTTACAATGAATAGTAATGCGGGAAAAGAATTTTTCAAATTCAGGTCTTTCAACCCGATAACCTTAAATTGCGCTTCCGAATGTCTTAACTTGGCACAATATAAGGTCGTAAACGTAAGGTGTTACAACTTGCAGCTGGTTGCTTCCCTTTATCTTTCTGAGAGATTTTCTATGATGACTGGAAGGGAACAGAGATCTGTATCTTGTGGAGCTGTGTGAGACCAAAAGCAGGAACCTTGGTCTTGAGTTCTCCTGGCTCAAATGGGGCAATATTATGTGCCTGAAGAAGGTAGGTGGCCAGCTGAGGGTAGGGAATTGGGGTGAATTTAGACTTGTTAAGGATAAAGTCCTTCATCTCAGTGTAGATAAGATCCCCAATATTGATCTTCTCCCCACTAATAATTCTGGCTAGAAGAAGATAGTCATTGTGAGTGAGGTGTGAGAAACTTCCAGATTTATTTACCATGCTCCTAGAGTAGATGTAATGAATAATCTGATAAAAATCACACATCTACTTAGGAGGAAAACTCAGCTCACTAGGATAATCATCACTCTGTATCAATATTCTGTAGGCCTTTACCTCATTCATTTCTCCCCTGCTCATAAACTCCTGGGTTCCTAGTAACTCATTTAGCTTGGTACTTGTAATTTTGAATGATCTCCCTCTTAGTGTGACCTTCAGATAATCCTCTATAAGGTTGTCCTTATCATCATATTCTTCTACTGATTCCATGTTACAGTAGAATCTTTTAATCACCTCAGGACAGTACTCACCACTAATGATTAACCAATTTGAATAGTGCTGTAAGGGGTCACCTAGGTCGAGGTTAATTTGTTTATTTTTCTTCAGGCTTTCTATGTCAACAGATACCACAAGGCAGAATTTTCTATTGGCAAAATCAGTCTTGTATTTTGCTATATTCACATCATTATCCAGATTGCTAGTAAGTAGCTCAAAAAATTCGGTTGAAATACCTTTAGTAGGAACTTGCCGAGAGCTACCTTCCCTTGTTCTTTGCCTTTTTTGTCGAGATTGCCAAGGTACAGAAACCTTCAAGGCTGATTCCACAGCTTTCTGAACTGAAGTCTCTTCATCAGACTCAGTCTCAGATTCTTCAATGACCACGAGTAGCTTGGATTTAGCTCGAGGAGACTTTCTAAGTTGTTCTCTGGACTGTCTCTCTTGAATTTTCAGAACCCCCTTTTTCTTTGTTGATTCGTCTCTTACTTTTGGTCTGTAGCGTTTCTTGGTTCCTGATGGAGTGGTCTCGCCTGATTGAGCTTGTTTTTCTGGACTCTCTTTGTCACACCTTCATTTTAAACCCCATTATACGTCCTTTAGAACTATTTGGAATCGTTACACGATGCTCAAAGTAGGTAAAAACCAAGATTTAAAATTTTGATTTCGGTTACTATTCATGTAACCCTTAAAAATCAGGTCAAATTTGAAAAATCATAACTAAATGTAGAAAAATCAGAACAGAGTGGTTCCAAGTCTCACACGAAGCTTATGAAATGCTCTACATAGGAAAAATGTTCACAGGTATCAATTTCTCACAGATCAATGCTAGTTTCCACACAATTATGTACTGTTCATTTGGAAAATTCTGAAATTCCCAGTATTTTTATCCAACTTCGAAAGGGCATAACTCTTTCTACAAAATTCCAAATTTAATGATCTACCACTTGATTTAAAGCTAAAAAATATGATCTATTAGTCTGCCAAATTTCAAATCCATATTCAAACATTTGCTATTTATTTCATATGCACCAAGTTTGGTCCTTTTTAGTCAAATGTTATCCCCTAATTACCTTTGTAATGACTCTTTCATAACCTTTTACCCATCCTTAATTATTTGAGGCTTAATACAAGCTTGAACATAAATTCTACTAGGCTTTCACATGTTTAAACATAGACATATATGCTTGGCTCCCTTTAGGAGCTATTATCCAACAAACATTTCCAAAGTCATAATATTACATAACAAGTTCCAAAAATTTACACTAGGGTACATTAATTGTTCATTAGGTCTCTGGGACAATTTCTTTGCCTTTGCCCTTGCTTGAACTCCCTCCTAAGTGGTGTTAAACATAAGAGTGAGATTTCAAAGAAATCCCAGTAGCACAGAATCACAATTATCATGCATTCCTGCAAACACTACGTGCAATGCTTTTGTGCAGATATCTTGTTCATATGTTCATGCTTTTATGCCATGGAAAGTAAGCTATCATACACATATTCAATGGACATAATGCCAAGGCAACATAATTCAAACATTGCAATCAACATTTGCAATAAAGCTTAGTCACATCACGGCATACATTGCACACATTCACATTAACACATCAATGTAAGCAAGAAAACAATCAAAGTGTAATTCAATGCTACCTTTTGGTACTTGGTCCTTGATTTCCTTTAAGTTCAAGATGTTTTCTTGAGGATTTGGCAAGGTACCTATCAAACCAACACCAATGCCAATAATTCCACAATTATTCAAACACATTCCCTATTACTTAAACATTAAACCCTTCTTTCTTGGGATTTTTGGCCTAATTGTTTTCCTTTTGATTCAAGAAACCTCCCTGGCCATTCCTACATGGTTTTTCATGTAGAATTCAAATATCAAATCAAATTTTACAAAATCAAATCCCTTCCTTAAGTTCTGGTCAAAACAAAAACGAATTTTCCAAGGAAAAATGTCAAAATTTCCAACTTTGATTTTTAATGCTTCCAAATTCAATTCCTCCATATAACCCTACACAAAAACGCCCAAGGAGTTCAATGGAAGCATCAAAACCATCAAAATCCAATCATAATTCCATATATTCAAGATGGCTGAACACTTCCTATTAGGTTCATAAATTTTCATATTTGATTCCAATGAATTTGAACACACTTCCTTAGCATAATCCTACATACCATCACATTTTAAATCCATTGGGACCATTAAAACTTATTGAAACAATTCCTACCCTTGAGCTCTTGAGTTGGCTAAACTGAAAAGTCATAGTTCATAGGGTAATTTCTTCCATAACCCATTCAAAACCGCACCAAACATCAACAACACAACTCATACTCAATTTCCTATCCTTTCCTAGCACTTCCAGCACAATAGAAATGAAACAGCACTTCCCCCTCAAATTAAGTCACGGTTTGACCATGGAAAAAACATCAAATTAAAGCCTAAACATACCTCAAGGAGTCTTGGATTAAAGCTTGATGATTAACCTTGGATTGGAGGTGATTTGAGGAGTGTTTGGAAGCCAAGAAGAAAATTGTGCAGAACCTCCCCTCTATTGTCCCAATTCTGTCCGAATTTTGAGTGCCTTGTGGGGGTATTTATAGAGCTCATTTGCTTCCCAAAAACCTGCCCTTGGGCAGCTATTTCTGCCCCAAAATAAGTGCAAAGGTCAGCCAAAATGAAGAACAAATCCTAGCCACACATGCTTTGACTCACTTTCCAAGAGAGTTGATCCAATGGTTGAAAATTTGCCCAGCACACAAACCAGCTGTTCTGATCATGGTGAGCACGAATTTGGGCCTTTTTGGATGCTAACTAAATGGTAAAAACTGGTTAGGAAGCAATGGAATTAGTTAGGGTAATTTAAAAATTCATTCAGTCACATAATACCCAATTTCTTGCCCTCTACTAGGAAAAATAGCTAGGGGCTTCAAAAATTCCATTTCTTTTCATGATAATTCCCTATTTATTCCAAAAGTGTGATCTGGAAGTTTTGGAAATTTTTCAAGACCTCTAGATATTTATTTCACATTTTCTCCGAAATCGGGTCCTTACCGATAGGAATTCGGAAATAAATTCCCCATAAAGTATTTCCTGTATTTCCAATGCTTGGAAATAATTTTATAAATTCATATATATTCCTAGGGAGTGTATCCATATTTTTCCTTGGATTTTTGGAGTCCTTAGGTAATTAAAATAATTTTATTACTTTAATTCCCCTTTATTTTTCCCTATTTTCCCAAAAATAATTAATTTTTTGGGAATTTTCACCAAAATTTATTTTGGGCTATTCTCACTCCCAAAACATCATGTGTGACTCAAAAACCTCTAATTCCATTTTTTTCTATTTTTAAGTAATTTTTGGAAACTTTTTCCAAAATTACCGTTTTGCCCCTGGGACCCGATAAAGTCGGTTTCGTCCCATTTTGGGTTTTCATGCTTTACTCATACCTTATGCTTATCAATCATATCTCATTTCACACACTCCCATTATTAGGGTTCTAAATTTTGGGATGTTACACTCTTCCCTCTCCACATTGGGTTGCTTCACTCGTGCCATTTAAAGGTTACCGAGGAGCGTTTGAGCAATTGATCTGTTTAAATGAGATGTTTGGAGCTCGGTGAAGGTTAGAAATGTAGTAGAAATGGATTAGAGTAGAAGGGAGGTAAGAAATTTAATAAAACAGTGATTTTGGACCGTTGCGAGAAACAGGGGATGGGTATTTTTTGAGTTAGGGTTTGATAACTGACAGAGGAGTTTTAAAAGACTACCGTTATAAGCTTCAGAATTATCGATCAACTGATGATCGATCACGTGTTTGATAAATATGAAAAACACACATGAACACAGAACAGAATTATCGATCAAGTTATCGATCAAGCAATTATCGAACATGTTATCGATACAATCAGTAATAAAGACGCGTACCTAGTCTTGTTTATCGATCATTTAATCGATAATCTATTTATCGATTAGCTTATCGATTAATGCTTACCAATTTTGAAAGAGAAATCTCAAAACCTTGAGGCTCCTGATCGATGTTCTGATCGATAAGGCATTTATCGATTAGCTTATTAATAATTGTTGTGCTGGAGATTGCATATTTTGATTCAGTTGAGGAGATTGCCACGGTATTCTGCTTTTTACTTGACCATGAGATGAGACATCCTCCGAAAAATTGACATTGTCCACTGGTGCTTTTTCTGTCCGTCTTATATCCCCCATGATCTGCATCTGAGTATCCCATTAGATATTTAGCTCCCCTTTTTGGACACCAGATTCCTAAATTTTGAGTTCCTACAAGATATCTGAGAATTCTCTTGACAGCTTCTTCATGTGACTCTTTTGGAGCTGATTGATATCTTGCGCACATTCCCACACTAAATTGAATATCTGGTCTACTAGCAGTGAGATATAGTAATGAGCCGATCATTCCCCTGTATCTAGTCAGATTTATGTCTTTGCCGTCTTCGTCTACATCAAGCGAGATGGTTGAGCTCATAGGAGTCTTTACACTTTTGGCATTCTCCTGCCCGTATTTCTTTAATAACTCCTTCAAATATTTCGTCTAGGATATAAATATCCCGTCTTTCTTCTGCTTAATTTGTAATCCCAGAAAGAAATTTAGCTCTCCCATCATTGACATTTCGAACTCTCCCTGCATTAGCTTAGCAAACTCTTGGCAAAGATCTTCATTAGTAGCACCAAAAATAATATCGTCCACATAAATTTGAACAATCAAAAGATCTTTCTTCTTTCTTTCCATAAAAAGTGTGGCATCCACTTTGCCCTGTTTAAATTCTTTTTCTATCAGAAAGTTGCTAAGTCATTCATACCAAGCTCTGGGAGCTTGTTTTAAACCATATAAAGCCTTTTTCAGTTTATAAACATGATCAGGAAAATTTGAGTCTTTAAAACTAGGGGGTTGTTTGATAAAGACTTCTTCTGAAATATAACCATTTAAAAATGCACTTTTAACATCCATTTGATACAATTTGAAGTCTTTAATGCAAGTAAACGCTAAAAGTACTCGTATTGCTTTCAGTCTGGCTACTGGAGCATATGTTTCTTCATAATCAATACCTTCTTGATTATAACCTTTGGCTACCAATCTAGCTTTGTTTCTGACGATTTGTACAGATTCATCGAGCTTATTTTTGAATACTGAAAGAGAGCCTTTCTTGTCGTTCGCCTTGGGGGTTCTCAATCAAAAATAAATCCAAGCTATGCAGTATAGTGCAAACTCAGGTCGTTTCACTTTTAGGAGCCTTTATTAATTACCTAAGCTAGACTAAATGCCATGCAATGCAATGAAATGGGGTTTTGGGTTTTTAAGATTTAAATGAATTGATCCAAAACTGAATGCAATGAAAACAAACCTAAGATACTATATTTTTGGTGTTTTAAGATAATAATGATGTAATGGAAATGATTGATAGGAAATCTCTTGAAAATGGTTTTGATGGCAATCATAGTTCACTTAAATATTGGGAGTTTCACAAATCCATTAGGTTTTCTTAATAAGAACCTCATTAACTCAATGAGTCCAAAGCTTACATTAATGAACTCATTAATGTAAACTTTGTTTAGCTTCCCTAATGTGTAAATTGGAATGATCATGCAAATGGCTTAATGAAACACACAATCAACTCAATACCGAAACACAACTAGGCAAGATAAGAGAGAATCATGAGAGAGACATTAAGCATACATGCAACTACATATATTTAAGCTCAAAGTTCAACATCAATCAATCCAATATACAAAAGATAATCAGTAACCACTGATTATAGAATTAATCAAAGTATCTAACTAAGAGTTTACAATTCCTAGACCTAGGAAATCATAAATGCCTAGCTAAAAACTGAAGATTAAAACTAAAACTCCCCTTTGAAGCTTAGGAACTCATGCTACTCCACCATCTTCAAGAGTTGATAAACCCTAGCCCTCCATAGCTTCAAGAAAAGCTCCAACTGAAGTGAATCCGTCGGCCATAGTAGCTGGGAGTGGAAGGAAATGAGATGGAGTGAAGGAAAGATGAAGGAAATGGATGGGGAAGAAGATGGAGATGGAGAGGCAAGAGGATGGGAGAATAGAGGTGTTGGAGGATATGGAATGGAGTGTTTTTTCGAAAATAGGGTTTCTAAGGGTTTTAGGGGTCCATCTGGGTCGGATCATATGATTAGAAGCTCCATTTTCGCGTTCTGATCCGGATCTGGCGTTGCTGATACGAAGAGTTCGCCGCGGCGAAGGAAATCCTTCACCGCGGAGAAGCATGCCCGAGGGGAGCTCCGCCTAATCTTGTGATTTCGCCGCGGCGAAGCTGTAAGTTGGCCGCGACGAACTCTGCCCGAGAGATTACTGGTGAGATTTCAATTTGGCGTCGCGGCGAAGATTATCTTCGCCGCGGCGAACTCTATTAGTGCTGATACTTTGATCTTGTGTTGTGTCATCCTTTGGTCTTTGATCTTGGCTCCAATTCTCAATTGTCCTACAATAAAAGCAACAATTTGAAGCATCAATTGTCCTAGAAATCAACTGAATACAATTAATAACCAATTATGACAATCTTAACCTCAAAAAGACACTAACTCAAAGCAAGGACTCTTAATCTAAATTAAGCACAATTATCATCAAAGGAGCCAAAATCTATGATAAATACCCTTAAAATGATATGAAATAATATAGAATAATTGGGCTAAATCAAATCCCCCACACTTAAACTTTGTACTCCTGGACAAAGGCAATACAAAACTGAAGTAAGAGAATAGTATTGATAAATGGAAACCCCTATGAATTCAAAGTAAGAAAGCAGTAGTGCCATTAATCCAACTCTTCAAATAAGCATCCATAGTGATCTAGGTTAATGAGACGGGATTAAACTCATTAAAGTAGAGTACAATCAATGCAATGGGAATGAGCAAAAGAGAAAACACTCAAGATATAAATTGTTTCACTCTACTCATCATGTTGGGGTAATTTTCTCTCAAATCCACTTAATAAACCACTTTGCCATAAGCTTGTTAAAATCCTACCTCTCCACTTTTAATGCACAAATGCAATGATCAAGAGGACTTTTAAGGTTATGATAATGGGAAGGGTTAAATGAAATAAGATGAGGTGAACAGATATGAAATGATTAAGCACCAAGCATTTTAGAAAAGGTTTCCAACTACTATTTACTCTATTTCTCTAAAAGCACAACTTTGTTCTTCAAACCACCAATGAATTGCCTTATTTCAAAATTTTTGTTCTTTTGGTACCATTTATTTTGATCTTTCTTTCTTTGGCTTTTCTTAAACATTTTCTTCTATTTCTTTGCCTTTTTCTATTTCTCTTTTCTCTTTTTTTTTTTTTTTTTGCAATTCAAAACCCAAGAAGACAAAGTTTAACACATCATGAATAGAATAGTAAAAATGTTAGAAACTTGAATGTATAATACATCTCTTGGCACTTAAGGAAAAAAAAATGAAGGCTTAAATGGTTAGCAATGGATAAAATCATATGGGTTTGTGTTTGGGTAAAGGTTTAGAAATGAATGCCTCTATCATGCTCATCACATTAAAGCAACTAAGTCTTGATTAAGAATTGGAACAAGTTCTAGAAAGTAGAAAATGTAAGTGGATGTAACTCACTATGAATGAAAATTAGGCTCAAAGAATCTTCCAACAAGGCTAAATCTCAAATGCTCATATACAAAGATTAATTGTACTCCAGATTAATCACAATGCATTAACTCAATCAATATAAAAGCAAGCTTAAAGAATTGTGACCAATGAAACTAAAACAATCAACTTTGAACAAATAGCAATTCTCATGAGTATCAATACAAGTTCATATACATTTACTAAAGTCCAAGAATACACAAATTCAAGTGTAAGTTACTTGAAGCAAAAATTTTCAAAAATTTTGACTTAAAATGTTCAAATTAAATTTAAAAATCAATCAAAATTTTGAAATTTTTTTAGAAACTAGATTTTCAATAAACATAGGAAAACACAACATAATCAATGAATATCAATCTCTCCCCCACACTTAAATCTTGCATTGTCCCCAATGCAAAACTCGAGTGTAACCCTAAAAAAGAGAAACCAAAACCAAAAAGGGAGGAAAAGAAAAGAAAAGAAAACAAACTACTTTTACTATTGGGTATGTCCCTCCCCCACACTTATCTCACAAAATAAGCAAATAATTCAAAAGATAAGAGTTAAGGAAGGAAAGGGACAACCTTTAGAACGAAATCTCTTCAAACTCTTGAAGGAGAAATTCTCATCCCGGATAAGAAACATGCATTTCTTCAGGGTGCTTACTTCTCCTTTATTGATCTTCCTTAGTAGAGGTGGTGTGGAGTCCTGCAAGCAAGTAGAACCAACAGCAATACCACATCCAGAAATAGAAACATGAAGAGGATAAAAATGAAATAAAGACAACTTAGAAGTTAATCTCTCCAAGTAACTATCACAACCAAGGAAATCAATAGTACTCCCATCAGTGGGAGTCAAATTTTTATTTAAATTTTTGAAACACTCAAGCTCATGTGAAGTGGAAGCTGAAGAATCCAACTGACAGTTGTTGGAGTACAGTACATCACTATCACATTCACAAGAAGTAATGTTTGCAGGGGAAGAAAAGAAAGAACAAAAAGATTTATGCAAACTACTATTTACAATGCAAGATAAATCAGGAGGTAAATCACAAGATAAAACTTGTTGGAAAGACTTATTGATATTCATGATTTTATCAATTGAAACTTTAAAGCCTTTCTCAACATTATTAGAAGCTACTAACTCAATGGGATTATCATGAATTTGATTCTTAAGGCAATGATTAGGTTCACATTTTTTCACAGAATCATCTTCTAGGCAATTCACATCAACATCCTTCTTTATATTTTCAGCACTTTCAGTACTAGAAGGTAATGCACACACTTTACCAAAGTTCTGCTTTTGCCACTTAGCAAGTATATCATTTTTGTAATCAATGCAATCCATGCATATAGTGTGAGCATTGCAAGAACAAGATAAAGGTTCATTCAAATCAGAATCAGTTTCACTATCCAATCTAGCACTAGAAAGAGAAGCATGTTCTTCACACAAAGAAGCAGAGACAGTGCAAGCAACATCATCAACTAAACAACTACTATTAGAAGTGTTCAAGTGAGAATTTTCATTTTGGAACATATGAGGGGATTCAACTATGATTTCCTCATCCACCTCATTATCACTCACATCATCAATAACTTCAACAGGAATAGTAGTTCTAGCACAAGGGTCAATCTCCTCAAGAAGAGGAGCAATATTACCTGATGTAGGGCACGAGTCCTTGTGAGTTTGTAGGTGTCCTTGCTTCATCTTAGCCTCTTGCATGAGTGAATTTGGACACTTTGATTCATCCTTCCCCATCCCAGATTCAATTTGCGCTATATCACTCAAGAACTTTCCCAATGCACTTTGACATTCTTTTAACTCTTCCTCTGATTCCTTCAAAATTCTAAATATTTCTACCTCTTCAAGTAATCCATGGTAGTATGAATTCAAGCGATCATAAGCTTCTCTTAAAAATCGTATCTGGTCATTCTTAGGAATAGTGAGAAATGGGTCAGGTTCACTGAATTCATGATCATGAGATTGGGGAAAGGGTTGGTACATGGATTGGGACAAGGGTTGGTGGTGGTAGTCATTTGGGGAAGGAGATGGTTCAAAGAGGGAATTATATGGTGAGAATGGTTCAAGATATGAAGTGGGACATGGATGGAATGACGGTGATGGTTCATGAAATGGTTGGTAAGATGAGGAAGGGTATTAGTGGTAGGGTTCATGTGATGGAATGTTTGGCTCATGATATGGATGATGTGAAGGAAAGTGTTCAAAGTGTGGATTGTATGGTGGAGGTGATAAGTCATAATGTTGTCCTAATGGTGGATGTTGGTTTTGTATGAATGGAATGAAGAGGTATGGTAAGGGGAATGTGGAGGGTCATTCATCCAATCATAGCCATGGTTATGGTGAGGATAGGGATCATGCCCTTGATAAGTCCCACCATGTTCTTCATGATCAAAATGTGCCTGAAGTAGATCCAATTCCTCTTGTATGGCATCAAGCCTTTGAGAAGAATTATCACCCATCAGAGTATTGTCACCTATAAAAGAGGAAGGGTGATCAGATGGACCTAAATAATTATTAAACCAAGCCATAAGAAACTAAACAATCAATTCCCAAAGAGTTTTTAAGAAATTTTTTTTTTAAGAAAGGGGACCCTTCGCCGCGGCGAAAATAAGAGTTTGTCGCGGCAAAGCTGTCCAGAGAGGGAGAATGGAGTCTGGTTCAACACACTTCGCCGCGGCGAATGTGTCCCGAGAAGGATTCTCACAGAAATCTGATAAGTTGGCCGCGGTGAAACAAGGAGTTGGCCGCAGCGAAGTCTCACAGACAGTGAGAAAACCAGAACACAACAACAAAAACACAAAGAATAAAAACAAGAAGAAACTCAATAATGCAATGAATGCTATGAAGGGTATGAAACTATATGCAAAAATTGAAATCAAAATCAGGATCTTTGTTTGTATATCTCAAAATTTTTATGCAATGCAAAATCTATTATGCACAATGTAAAAATGTAACCCTAGAGCCTCACAAAACCCCAATCAACCAAAGTTGACAATTAACTAGCCTAAGGAACCAACTTAATGGCTCCCCGGCAACGGCGCCACTTGAAAGAGAGCCTTTCTTGTCGTTCGCCTTGGGGGTTCTCAATCAAAAATAAATCCAAGCTATGCAGTATAGTGCAAACTCAGGTCGTTTCACTTTTGGGAGCCTTTATTAATTACTTAAGCTAGACTAAATGCCATGCAATGCAATGAAATGGGGTTTTGGGTTTTTAAGATTTAAATGAATTGATCCAAAACTGAATGCAATGAAAACAAACCTAAGATACTATATTTTTGGTGTTTTAAGATAATAATGATGTAATGGAAATGATTGATAGGAAATCTCTTGAAAATGGTTTTGATGGCAATCATAGTTCACTTAAATATTGGGAGTTTCACAAATCCATTAGGTTTTCTTAATAAGAACCTCATTAACTCAATGAGTCCAAAGCTTACATTAATGAACTCATTAATGTAAACTTTGTTTAGCTTCCCTAATGTGTAAATTGGAATGATCATGCAAATGGCTTAATGAAACACACAATCAACTCAATACCGAAACACAACTAGGCAAGATAAGAGAGAATCATGAGAGAGACATTAAGCATACATGCAACTACATATATTTAAGCTCAAAGTTCAACATCAATCAATCCAATATACAAAAGATAATCAGTAACCACTGATTATAGAATTAATCAAAGTATCTAACTAAGAGTTTACAATTCCTAGACCTAGGAAATCATAAATGCCTAGCTAAAAACTGAAGATTAAAACTAAAACTCCCCTTTGAAGCTTAGGAACTCATGCTACTCCACCATCTTCAAGAGTTGATAAACCCTAGCCCTCCATAGCTTCAAGAAAAGCTCCAACTGAAGTGAATCCGTCGGCCATGGTAGCTGGGAGTGGAAGGAAATGAGATGGAGTGAAGGAAAGATGAAGGAAATGGATGGGGAAGAAGATGGAGATGGAGAGGCAAGAGGATGGGAGAATAGAGGTGTTGGAGGATATGGAATGGAGTGTTTTTTCGAAAATAGGGTTTCTAAGGGTTTTAGGGGTCCATCTGGGTCGGATCATATGATTAGAAGCTCCATTTTCGCGTTCTGATCCGGATCTGGTGTTGCTGATACGAAGAGTTCGCCGCGGCGAAGGAAATCCTTCACCGCGGAGAAGCATGCCTGAGAGGAGCTCCGCCTAATCTTGTGATTTCGCCGCGGCGAAGCTGTAAGTTGGCCGCGGAGAACTCTGCCCGAGAGATTACTGGTGAGATTTCAATTTGGCGTCGCGGCGAAGATTATCTTCGCCGCGGCGAACTCTATTAGTGCTGATACTTTGATCTTGTGTTGTGTCATCCTTTGGTCTTTGATCTTGGCTCCAATTCTCAATTGTCTTACAATAAAAATCAACAATTTAAAGCATCAATTGTCCTAGAAATCAACTGAATACAATTAATAACCAATTATGACAATCTTAACCTCAAAAAGACACTAACTCAAAGCAAGGACTCTTAATCTAAATTAAGCACAATTATCATCAAAGGAGCCAAAATCTATGATAAATACCCTTAAAATGATATGAAATAACATGAATAATTGGGCTAAATCAAATACCCATTTGGTGCCTATGACCGGATGATTATTAGGTCTGGGTACCAATTCCCAAACTTGATTTCTCTCAAATTGGTTAAGCTCTTCTTGCATTGCGACTATCGAGAATTCATCGGATAGTGCCTCGTCAACATTAGTAGGTTCAATGTGCGATATGAATGCAGAGAAACGCACTTCATTGAACACTTGTCTCTGGGTTTTAACCCCTTCATTGACTTTACTAATGACTTGTTCCAGTGGATGATCTCGGTTATGTCTCCAGGCCTTAGGCTGCTCTAACTTTTCTTGTGAAGATGATTCATTTAGATCATCCCTATTTTCTGAAAAGGTTTCTGAAGGTAATTTGTTTGAAGACTTGTTCAAATCCAATTTTTGAAAATTTTGAACAATCTCAGCATCATCATCTAGAGGTTTTGAAATAGGTTCGGTTTCAGCAAACACAACATGAATTGATTCCTCAATTGTAAAAGTACGTTTGTTGAAAACTCTATAAGCTTTACTACGATTAGAGTAATCAAGAAATAAACCTTCATTAGCTTTAGGATCGAATTTACCCAAGTTTTCTTTGTTGTTGTTGTGAATGTAGCACTTACTCCCGAAGATCTTTAAATGAGCCAAGTTAGGCTTTCTCCCTTTATATAGCTCGTATGGTGTCTTCCCGAGTAGAGTTTTGATGTAGGCTCTATTGGAGATGTAGCAAGCTGTGCTCATTGCCTCTGCCCAGAATGCTTTGTAAACTCCTTTTTCATTCAACATTGCCCTTACCATTTCTGTGAGCACTCTGTTTTTCCGTTCGACTACTCCGTTTTGTTAATAGTCATCAACTATCACAAGAGTGTACAGGTTTCCACTGAAACTTTTCACTCTCGATGGACCGACCAAATCCATATGAAGCATTTGGAGTGGCCTTTCGGTTGAGACTGTCTTCTTTGATTTAAACGAAGACTTTGTTTGTTTACCTTTCTGACAGGCATCACAAATAATATGACGTTCATACTAAATTTTTGGTAAACCGACAACTAAATCCCTTTTTGTTAATTTTGAAAGTTGATTCATGTTAACATATGCAAGATGTTTGTGCCAAATCCAACTTTCCTCCTTTTTACTAATAAAGCAATTTTTAGAGGATTTAGAATCAATTTGAAGTGTATAACAGTTACCGTCCCTCGGAGCTCTCAGCTTTATATTCAATTGCTCTTTCTTCAAAGGTAGGTCTTCTTTGCTTATTACTATGTATTCTTCAGAATCGAAGATCACCCAATTGTCTTTATCTGTACTATGACTAACGCTGAGTAGATTATGACACAGACCTTCCACGTAGTATACATCTGAAGTTGAACTTCCCTTTGACTGTCGCTTTGGGGTTACTCCAAAAATTAACCGAATTAATGCAATATAGTGCACAACCCGGGTCGTTTCACTTTGAGGAGCCGAAAACGAAATTAAACCCTAGTAAATAAATGCAAGTAACCTAAACTATAAAAAAGAGATTTTTGATTTTGAAAAACTGTTAATTAAATACTACGAATCAAATTGAAATTAAAATACTTTTTTTTATATAAAAGTAATTAAAATGAATGGAGATTAAAGAAATGAAAATGAGACACACAAATAACAATGATAATAATCAATCCTCCAATTCAACAACGCAAGCAATCATTACTCTAAAAGATGTGGGAGTTAAAAACAATGAATTAAGAATTATAATTAAGCTTTTGATCCAACAACCGAGCCACCTCGAGTTGCCACAAAATATTTTCCTAAAATCCCAACTTACTAACTGCAACCAGAATAGTAAAATGGGATTAATGGTGCTAAAAACCAATGCTTAATTAGAACTCTTAAATCCAAAATAACATAATTAAAGCTAGCAAGAGACTATATGATCCAAAATTCTAAGCCACCTTAGAAAATCACAATATATTAATTCCAAAATCAATACAAATGTCATAACCACAACATTATAATTGAAATCAAAACTATAAACAGCCCAATGTCAAATGCTAAGCAATAATTCAGTCACAATAATCTCCGAATATAACCAGATTAAGCAATACAATTATCTCAATAATAAGAAAAACTATCCTAAGACCTAGGAATTATTAAACAATTATTGAGTAGGAAATTAAAGCAACTAAAACTCCCCTTTGATGATCTAAGCTCCTGCCATTATTGTTGAATTAGAGAATTGTGAAGCTAGCCACGGTTTGCCATCAAGTTTGCTGCCACCAGCAATTCACCGTATCCAGCCATGAAGAATATCGAAGGAAGAGTGGAGAAAACCGTCAGCTCCCCTGGTCTGCTCTCTCTCAGGTTCACTCGGCGCGTTCGTGTGTGTTCTGCTCGCTTGCGTCTCCCACTCCTGCTTCGCGTGTGCTGCTGGTTCGCCTGGTTTTGCTGCGCCCAGGAGAAGAAGAAGATGAATCCGTCGGTGATGATGGGTGCTGTCTCTCTCTTCTACTCCAGGTCTGTGTTCGCCGTCCAGCGTCCCCTTTGCTTCGGTTTGCTCTGTTTTGTGTCTTTGCTCTGTGCGGCGTGCTCGTGTGTGTGTGTGTTCGGCCGCCAGCACGCTCCTCCTTCCCCGCCTAATTGAAGAAGATAATAATATATATTAGGGGTGGAGCAAAACGCAACGTTTTGCTCCCCCTTTTATTATTGTATTATTTTTTTCTTTTTTTTTTTAATTTATTTTTTCTTTTCTTTTTTTTTTATATTTTTGAATCTTCCAAGAACCTGCAAGCAAAATTCAAGGATAAGGTAGCATTAATTGTCCTCAAAAATCAATTAATCACAATTAAATCAAAATATGACAATTTTGCCCCTATAAAATAATAATTCAAAATAAAACAAAATAAATCAATTAAGGCAAAAAGGGACCAATTAAGCTGACAAAACTCATATAAAAGATACCAAAATATATAAAAATAATTGAGTTTGTCAACTCCCCCACACTTAGCCTTTTGCACTCCTGGGCAAAACATCATTAAAGAAGAATCTAATAGAGACACTCAATGCAAGCAAACATAAAACTAACTAAGCATGAATGTGCAATTAACTCAAGTAATCTTTATTCCTAATTAATCAACAATCATAGAATACTTCGGTGCAAAGAAATTAACGCTTGAAACATAACATGATAAAGGGAGAGAAACATAATAGAGCTCACATAGGGTACAAGTGTTTCACTCATCTCTCAAATGGGAAAAATTTCACTCAATCCACCTAGATTAGCACCTACCATAAGCTTGTAGAAATTCTAATATCTCCACCACGAACATACCTTAGACTCATGATCAAGGGGACTTGAAGGGTTGTAATGTCGAAAAACAAGGCCAAATGAATGGATGGACTAAAAAGTGAAATGCATGAGTAGTAAAGAATCAACTCAAAGTGAGCTTAAGTACAATCATAAAAGAACACCAATGTGCAAATCTTAACCTTTTAAGATAGAAATCCTTGCTCTTCAAACCACCATTGAATGCCTTATTTCAAATTTATTCTTTTGTTGCAACTTATTTTCTCCCTCTTTTTTTTTATAACTTTCTTTCTTTGGCTTTTTCTAAACATTTTCTTCTCTTTCTTGCCTTTTTCTATTTCTTTTTTTTTTCTTTTGGCATCCAAACCCAAGAAGGCAAAGATATAGACTTTAATGATGTATTTTTCAAAATGAAAAACCAAATGTAGCTCATGCAAAACACTTCCTTAAAAAAAAAAAATGAATGAAATGAAAGTGAAGGCTCAAAGGGGTGAACAAAGGTTAAATCAAGTGGTTTGTGTTTGGGTAAAGGTTTAGAAATGAATGCCCCTATCATCTTCACAAATCTAGGTATTAATGCAGCTTTGAAAAAGAATGTAAACAAGTTTTAGAGGTTAACCAAAACTAGATGAAAATCACACAAGATGAGAAAATATATGGCTCAACAATCCTTCCATCAAGGTTTTCTCCAAGATGTTTCCTCCTTAAGGATCAAGCTATGAAACAAGGTTAATAACACTGCACTAAAAGCATTCTACTATGCTAATCAACTAAGAGCAGAAATCACTTAAATCAAATGCAATCAAACTCAATCGTGCAATATTCACAAGCATTGTGCAAAAGGATTTTAAAAGAGATGCCCAAGGATTACAAAAGTCAAGTCAACACCAGAGAAAACAACAACTCGCCCATACAGCAGTGCAGAACACTGAAGCGAATGAAAACAGGAGGACACAGAAACCAACAACAAAATTCCTAAGCAAGAATTACTCTCAAATCATGCGATGCAATTCAGAAATCAACCAATAAGGCAAAGAAGAGAGCAATTATAGCAGCAATACTTAGGAAACATGAGCAAATCCAAAGGCAAATTTTTTTTTTCTTGTTTTTTTTTTTTTGAAAACAAATCCTAACAAAACATAACACTTACTCCCCCACACTTAATCCTTGCATTGTCCTCAATGCAAGTTTAGACTAAAGATATGAACAATTGGAAGCTCAAAATGTGCAAGGACAGGGTAGGGAAAGTACTGCATGCAACTAATAACAAACAATAAAACAAAACACAAGCTACCTTTCACTACTGGCTATGCCCCTCCCCCACACTTATCTCACAAAACAAGCAAGTAATTCAAAAGATAAGAGTTAAGGAAGGAAAGGGACAACCTTTAGAACGAAATCTCTTCAAGCACTTGTAAGAGAAGTTCTCATCCCGGATGAGAAACATATATCTCTTTAGTGTGGTCACTTCTCCATTGACATTTCTTGGTGGTGAGGGTTCCTGCAAGGGAAACATTGAACAAGCAGCAGTATCTAGTCCAAAAAGAAAAACTTGGAAAGATCTAGAGTAGCATAGGTATATCTGAGTGGCAAAATCTTCCAAGTAAATATCACACCCAAGAAAGTCAATAGGATTCCTTTCTATAGGAATCAAATAATCAGAAATATTTTCAAAAATGTCTTGTGTATGCAAAGCGAAAGATGAAGAATCCAACTGACAGTGGTTGGAGTACATCACATCACTTTTACTAACACAAGAAGTGGGTGAAAAAAGAGTGGAAGAAGAAGAAGATTCAAGCACAATATGATTATGCAATGCAATATTATTATTTACATAGCTACTTAAATCAGGAGGCAAGTCACAAGAAAGAATTAGACGAAAAGATTCATTCTTATTTAGAATTTTGTCTTTTAAAATTTTTGAATCTTTCCCTACTAACTCATTAGAAGCGTGCAACTCAATGGGATTTTCAGAAAGATAATTTTCAAGGCTATGGTCAAATTCACATTTCTCCACAGGATTAACATCCAAGCAACTCACATCAATATCATGCTTTATATTGTCAGCACTTTTAGTACTAGAAGGCGATGCACACAGTTTACTAAAGTTCTGCTTTTGCAACCCAACAAGTATATCATACTTGTTATCAATGCAATCCATGCATATAGTGTGGGCATTACAAGAACAAGATGGAGGTTCGTTCAAATCAGAATCAATTGCACCACCTAATCTAGCACTAGAAAGAGAAGCATGTTCTTCACACAAAGAAGCAGTGACAGTGTAAGCAATATCATCAACTAAACAACTACTATTAGAAGTGTTCAAGTGAGAATTTTTATTGTTAAGCATTTGAGGGGATTCAACTATAATTTCCTCATCCACCTCATCATCACTCACATTATCAATAACTTCAACAGGAATAGTAGTTCTAGTACAAGGGTTAATCTCCTCAAGAAGAGGAGCAATATTACCTGATGTAGGGCACGAGTCCTTGTGAGTTTGTAGATGTTCTTGCTTCATCTCAGCCTCTTGCATGAGTGAATCTAGACACTTTGATTCATCTTTCCCAATCTCAGACTCAATTCGCGCTATATCACTCAAGAACTTTTCCAATGCACTTTGACATTCTTCTAGCTCTTCCTCTAATTCCTTAGAAATTCCAGATATTTCTACCTCTTCAAGTAATCCATGGTAATATGAATTTAAGCGGTCGTAAGCTTCTCTTAAAAATTGTATCTGTTCCTTCTTAGGAATAGTAAGAAATGGGTCAGGTTCATTGAATTGATATTCATGAGATTGGGGGAGAGAATGGTACTTGGATTGGGACGAGGGTTGGTGGTAGTATTCATATGGAAAAGGAAGTGGTTCTTGGTGGTGTGCATATGGTAGAGATATATGATTAAAGTATGGTTGGTGAGGTTGGAGTGATGGGTTAGGTGATTGATGTGGAGGATGGTTCATCCAAGAAGTGTCATGAGCATAGATGTGATTAGGTGTTTGAGACTCTAGCTGAGCTTGGAAGGAGTCCAACTGTTGTAACAACTCTTCAATCTCTTGAGAATATATTGAATTAGAAGGTGCTTCATTCCATGTACTATTTCCTGCAAAAAAGTGAGAGTGCGAGGGTAAATCATGATTGCTATTAAACCAAGCCATGAAAAACAAAAAACAAAAAAAAAAAAACAAATGCAAACTACTAAAAAAAAAAACTAACAAAAATGAAAACTAAAAAGGCTCAACAAATGAACCCCAATCAAGGCTACTTGACACTTAATTACTAGGGAACCAATTTCTTGGCTCCCCGGCAACGGCGCCACTTGAAAGAGAGCCTTTTCTTGTCGTTCGCTTAGAGGTTCTCGCTCAAAAATTATCCAAGCTATGCAGTAGTGCAAACTCGGGTCGTTCTCTTTTGGGAGCCTAAATTAGATGTCTAAGTTAGATTAATGCTATGCAGAGTAATGAAAAAGGGGTTTTTGGTGTTTTTATCCATTAATGAAATGCTAAAACTAAATGCAATTAATTCAAATCTAAGTGACTATGTTTTTGGATTTTTCTAGATAGTAGTAATGAAGTGAAGTTAATGATATGTAATCTCTTGAATATAGCTTTGAAGCAATCATAGTTCAAAATAAGTATGGGAGTAGAAATCACCAAGTTTTCTAAATGAAAAACCTTAAAGAACTCTTTAAGTCTAGGATCTTAATCAATGGTACCCATTTAATAAGATCCTATTAAGCTCACTTAGTGTGTGTATTAAGATTAATTAATGCACTAGGTTAAATGCAAGCCCAGATCAACTCAACAATCTCACATTACCATGCAATACAGAGGGTATCAAAAGAGTTGCATAAAAACATACATGTAACCACATGTATTGAAGCTCAAATTCAACACTAATAATCCAATACACAAGACAATCATCCAGAATTGATTACAACCATAATCAGAATAGTTCAGCCCAAATTTACAAATCCTAAGACCTAGAAATTCATAAACAAAGAACTAGAACTTATAGATGAAGCTAACTCCCCTTTGAAGCTTTGTGAACTCATGCTTCTTCCACCATATTCAAGAGTTGAGAAGCTTAGCTAGTCATAACTCTTGAATCAACTCCAACCAGATATTGTTCTTCAGCCATGGTAGCAGCAGATGGAAGAAATGGAAATGGGATTAGGGTTTCTGAGGTGGAAAATGAGAGAAGAGGATGAAAGATACGTAGGTGGTGGCTAAAATGATGGTCCTCCCCTGTCATCATACCCAAAATAGGGTTTCTAACCCGAAACTTACGTGCATGGGTCGGTTTATGGGGATGGGTAGGTCAAAATTTCCTGAAATGGTCAGGTCTAAGAATTGCTGCTTCGAGAGGTTCGCCGTGGCGAAGAATATGTTCGCCGCGGCGAAACATGGCAGAGACCTGTCTTCACGGAAGGGTTTTCGCCGCGGCGAAGTGAGATGTTGACCGCGGCGAACTTAGGCAGAGGATCTTCTCTTGCTTCTTTTGCCTTGGTTTCTTCAATTCTGGCCCCAAATCTTTAGTGTCCTACAATAAAAAGTAACAAATTGAAGTATCAATTGTCCTAGAAGTTAATTGAATCCAATTAACAACCAATTATGACAATTTAATCCTCAAAATGACACTAACTTAAAGTAAGAACCATAAATCTCAGTTAAGCACAATTTTCATTAAAAAGGACCAGAAAGTATGACAAAATCATGGATAATGATATGAAAAGAAACTAATATTTTGAGCTCAATCAACATCCTCAACTTTCACGCCTTTGTCACTTCCTACCTCTCTTATTCCAGCAATTCTTCCCGATTGATTGCCTCCAAAACTTACTTTGCCTCCGTCTTTTGGTTTGAGAGTCGTGAACTTCTCAGTATCACCCATCATATGTCTGGAACATCTACTATCCACGTACTATTTGTTTGTTCTAGATGCTTTGAGGCACACCTGTAAAAACATAATCATGTTTTAGGTACCCATATCTTCTTGGGTCCTTTTTGGTTAGTATGAGTTGTCCTAGGCACATAAGTACCTTTGGGTACCCATTTTAATGTCCCATAAGTTCCTTTCTTCTTGTGATAACAAGAAGAGGTTGAATGACCTTTACTGTTGCAGTAAGAACATAGTGCAAACGGATTTGAAGAATGAATAGTATTTCTAAAGTATGTAAGATACGATCTACCACTACTCTTCTTCTTTCCCTTCGACTTATCCTGAGCAGGATCATATCCTATACCAGTTTTATCCATCAAACACCTTTGAGCTCCTAGGATTACTTTGAGCATTTCACTACCCTTAGTGAATTTCTCTAGAGTTCTTGTAAGGTTCTTAGCCTTCTTTTTATTCTTTTCTCATTCCTTGCATACTGGAGGCGGCAGATCTACGTTGTCTTCAGGTTTTGTTTGTTGTTCCTCTAGAACTTTTATTCTTTTCTTGGAGCTTACCAACTCCTTAGCAATTCTTACTAATTTGAAATGTAGTGCATTGTATTCAGACTGTAATTCATCATAAGATGGTTTAGAAATTATTACCTCATCTATCTCTGATTCTTCGTTTTCTTGGGCCACTAGACAGATGTTAGCGGTTTCTTCATCATCACTTTCTTCTTCTTCCTCCGAAGAGCTATCTCCCCAGATTGATGTAACGAAGGCTTTCTTCTTCCTAAATCTTTCTTTCTTCTTTTCTTTATCCTTCATTATGGATAGTTAGGGACACTCTCCCTTGATATGTCCTGGCTTCTTGCATTCGAAGCAGATGATTGGATCCTTTGATTCATTCTGAGATGTTGAGGCTCTGCGTTTTGGCTGGAACTTCTTTCCAGTTCTGTTCTTGTAGAATTTCTTAAACCTTCTGACTATAAGGCCCATTTTGTCATCTTCAAGATCATCTTCATTGTCATCTTTGCTCTCTTGAGTTTTAAGAGCGATGCTTTTCCAGTTCTTCTCGTTCATCTCCTTTTTGTATTTTTGCTTGCTCTCGTATTTAGCAAGGCTTCCGAACAACGCTGCAACAGAGCCAATTGTGTCATGATCTGCTTGAACCATAACACTTATGAATGTGTATTCTGAGGGGTTAAAGGAAGGACGTTTCAAAGATGGCCCATAATCCAAACCAAAATTCTAAACCAATTTGGAACTTTATCGGTTACTATTCACTAATAACATTCCATAATTTTTCTAGACCTCCAAAAATTTATTTCTCTTTTTGATAATTTACCTTTTAATATGGGAACATGATCTGAAAATTTTCAGAATTTTTCACCATCTCTAGGTATTTATTTTAAATTTTCTCTTATTAGGCCTTTATCAGTATCACTACAGGAAAATAAATTCTCTAAAATTTATTCCTGAGCTAACAAGGCCTAAAAAGATTTCATAAATTCAAATAAATATTTAGATAATTTATTCATATTTTTTCCAAATTTATTGAGACCTATAACTAATTAGAACAATTATTTTCCTCTAATTTTTTAATATTTTCCTGAAAAACCTTAGTTTACGAGAAATTCCGTAATAATTTATTTTTACAATAATTTCACTTTTCATGCCTTAATCGAGTTTTCAAAGTCTCTAATTTATGTTTTTCCCATTTTTCAGGAATTTTCTAGAATTTTTCTCAAATTTTCTTTTACCCTTCTTAGATCGATAATTACGAAAATACCAGTCTGGATCTTATTGGGGTTTCACATCAAAAGTTATTTGATCTCCCCATCTAGTTCCTATATTGATTCTTATCCTAATTTTTAATTTTCTATTGTTAGTGGCAGTCTCACCCAAAAGGGGGTGAATTGGGTGAGTTATAAAAATTTACGAAATTAAAACAAAGAACTATCGGAAATAGAGAGTGTGAATTTAGAATGATTTCACCGTAGAGAGAAAGACACAAGATTTATACTGGTTCGGTCTCAACCACTTGACCTACGTCTAGTCATCAGAACACCTCTGAGTATTTCACTATGTTCCAAGATTGATCAGGCTCTTGGCGCCTCAGTACAGTAATTGAAACTCTCAATCACTCCCCCTTACTTCTCGTAAGGTTACAGACCCACTCAAGAGTCCCCACCCTTGAGTATCATACAAACGTGATTAATGAGTAGTAAATAAACTCTCTTACAGAGTGAATAAATGATAATCACTGACGCTCGGTATTATGGAAGAACAGAGTACTGAATGCAACAGTAAAAATCAACAGAGGGTAGCTCGCGTATTCAATTTGTTCATTTAATGCTTCTTCGCGCCTTTTATAGTTGAGGTCATTTAGTAGCCATTAGATGGAAGAGCTTCTAACTGTTGAGAGTCCGGTTACGTGTTTTTCCAGTTGCAACAGTTTCCGCCATTAATGCTTCTAACAAGATAGGTTACAAGCTACTTGGACAACCGTTGGAGTGCCGTTGGGATTTTCTTCGTAATCTACAAAAATACATTAATTCAATGAGTTTTTCTCCGTAGAATAAGATCAAAAGTAGAGCCGAACAAATGATAAATGACTATTCACAGTTTATGGTTAGAATCAATCAGTTGTCAGATGCGCTGGTAGTAACTGAATGTGCTTGATCAAAGTGATGTTCGATTATTACTTGATTGATCAGGTTATTGATTATTCTAAGTGAAAGCTTTTGAACCAAATAACTAAGATTATCGATCAAGTGATGGATCAACGATTTATCGTTCAGGTGATCGATAAAAGGAAACAGTGACATTATACTATGATGCATAGACAATGAAGATCAAGGTTGCTTTTGTTTTTGAAACTCTTTAAATAGTGAAATAAGACATTTATGAAGGCTGAGAAAGCTCGAATAAAATATATGATAAATTTTGAGAAACATTGAGACTAGTTTAAGGTTTAAACTGAAATCACCTCATGATCGAATAGGTGATCGAGCACTTGTTGATCAATCAGGTTATCAATAAACAGAGTGTTATAGAAATAACTTTTGAAACACTAATTTTCGAACACTTTATCGATAAATAGATGATGGATAACCTTATCGATAAACAATAAGCAAAAGTATATTTAGTGAAAACACAGGCTATGTAAGTTGATCGAATAGGTGATTGATAAAAGGTTGATCGATAATTTTATCAATAAAGAGATCTATTCTTGTAAAATAAAATAAAAACTCATGTATTGATCATGTTACGTGAAAACAAGGTAAACATGAAGTGGTTATCGATAATATTATCGATAATCTGATTATCGAATAGGTGATCGAAGAGCCATGATGTAACAAAGATATGTTGATTGTTGATCAGGTGATCGATAATTTTCTGATCGATCAGGTGATCGATAAGCCACTAAAATGAATACCTGCACGTAAAGTTATAAGGCAATGTTCAATCATATTATCGATAAATGGATGATCGATAATGTGATCGATAAATGGCAATAAAAGCAAAACATAGAATGAGTAAAGTGCATTACGATTTATCTGTCTTCTCATCGATAATTGGTTTATCGATCATGTGATCAATAAACACCTATCAAATTTGTATCCCGATTATCAGATTATCGATCAAGTGATCGATAATTTATCCCAGATTTTCATATACGACTAAGTTAAGAATGATCGATCAAATGATCGATCAACACATTATCTAGCATGTATTGATCAACATTTCTGCTGAGTTTACTTAATTAAACAAAGTTATTATCTATCAGCTTATCGATAAAACCTTGATCGATCAGGTGATCGATCAATATGCTGAAACACAAATTACTCACTTTGTTATCATCAAAACCTTAATCCTAACATTCTCCCCCTTTTTGATGATGACAAAACAGAGGTAAGAAATATTAATCAAGTAACATCAAAAACAGTAAAATTAAACAGTAGACAAATCAAAGTAAAAAAACTTTACTGAAGAGGCATGAACTATCAAAATACATCAGTAAAACCTAGTAAAACTCAGAACACATAACAAAAAGGAGCTAGACATTAGAAAAAATAAAGAAAAAGAGACTTAAAGCATCAGAATCCTTCTCCCCTTTTTGTCAGCATCAGGTGAGGAACGGGAAGGAGTAGAAACAGTAGGAATGGAGAGGGTAATAGGAAGAGGGGGAAGGTGAGAAAGTGGAGAGAGTGGTGGAATATGAAGAGAAAGAACTGGCTGGGGAACAGTGATCAGGGCCAAAGTAGGAGAGGGAGTGGGAAAGGTAGGTGGTACTGGTGGTGAAATGGGAATAGGAGAAGTGGGTATAGGGGAGGTAGAAGGTCTAGGCTCATGATGAGGAGGAGATGGGGGATGATGGAGTAAGTCCTCAAAGCTAAAATTAGTACTAGGGGCAGAGAATTTGTTGCAGAGAGAGGCTACCATCCCTTTGAGTTCTCGAATCTCTCTGTCAACATAATCAAATCTTTGACAAACCTCCTTTTCCAAAACCATCATTGCTTGTCGGTGAAGGTCTAGGATTTTGGAAATGCCCTCAAACTTTCTATCTGAGACTTCCCTATATTCTCGAGCAGTGACATAAACTCTCTTCTCAAACTCTTGAAGCTCGGCCTGAAACATCTCCTTGAGAGATCTCTCCATGAATGAGGGTCCAGGGGCATGAGAAGGAGCTGCAGTGGATTCGGCCTCATCCTAAGTCCTAGAGGTGCTGACAGCTGGTTGCTTCCCCTTGTGTAACATCCTGATTTTTAGGCCTAGAAGTATCAGAAATAGCCTAAATGAGATAGGCTACCAGACCCCTTTTTAGTAGAGGTCTTAAAGATGAGAAAGAAAGTTAAAGCAGTTTTAGGGACTAAACTGCAAAGTGAATGTTTTAAGGGGCTAAAGGGTAATCAAAGTTAGAGGCTCCAGTAAAGTCTCAAAGGCCCAGAAAGAGAAAAGAGGCTAGATACAGACCAAAGGTTAAGTTAGAAGCCTCAAAGAGATTGTTTTATGAGGTTGAGCCTAAGCAGGGGTAAAACCGTAAATTCAGAAAGTTACGGCCATCAGGGGTAAAAATGGAAAGTACTTAGAAAATTCTAAGAAAATCCCAGAAAATGGGAAATAATATTCTAAGACTCTTTTGTGAAGAGAGATGATGAAAATACCCCTGAGGTAACTTAAAAGGAATTTACAAGTTTATGGCTCAATTTAAGATGTAGAGGTAGATTTAATTGTTTGAGTCATAAGGAAACCTCAGAAAATTATGGTAAAATGGGGATGTATGATCTAAGAGACTGTAAAAAATTATAAAATTAGTCTCATCCCTAGAAGACAAGCAAAATGGCTTTAAGAATACTTAAAAGCCAGTTGTGCCCAAAAAAGGCATTTTAAAGAATGATTTTTAAGTGGGGCTATAGGCTGAGTTATGAGCTGAGAAAATTCACAGATTTTCTCTAGAATATGAGGAATTTTATGATATTTTTGGATGAATTTTCGGAGCTCTAGATTAAATAAAATGCTCCAGTCAAATATTAAATAATTTTGTCCCCTAAATAGGAGACAAAACCAAAGAAAATATCTAAAAGCCATCATGACGATGCTGAGTCAGCGTGCTGAGTCATCAAGCGTAATCATGACACCGACGAGTCATCATGCTGAGTCATCAACGTAATCATGACACCTATGAGTCATCATGCTGAGTCACCAGAAGATATTTATGGACAGCATAAAAATCAAAACGCAGTATGGGAATATTTTAGACAGTCTTTTGTCTACCCGTTATAGTGAAATCTCTACTGCATGACTCAGTAAGGTTAAGTAGCCTGTCAGTAGAGCTAATTATTTTCATCTATGCTCCTCTAAGGTGGCACCATATATGTACTTAATTAAGATGAGAAAATAGTGTCAGAACATGTCCTGGTGGTACAGGGTAAGTCAGGACCCGAAAAGTATCTGATATGGTGCAAGATTGGCTTGATAGGTGGAGAAATAATTAAGGAGATATTTTTGCACGAATTTTCCATTTATTTTCTCCCTATTTTAATGCCATAAATGATGAAAGGACATAAAGTGACAAGTGTACGGTAGATGAGAAAAAGAAAATATTACGTGTACGGCTAGATGGAAGACACGTGTACGGTCGGATGCAAGACACGTGTGCGGTGGATTAAAGACATGTGGCTTGATGATGTAAGCATGATGTCATCATGATGAGGTAAGCATGATGTCATAGGACACTTGTCACCGTAAGATCAAAAGAGAAAATGGACGGTCCAGATCGAGCCACGTATTTTTAAGATCAACGGTCCAGATTCAGTCTGTTTTTCTATAAATACCCCCTCCCCTCCCTACCATTTCGTCCAAGCATAAGGAATCCATGGGGAAGCTCTTGCAAAATGGTTTCTAGAGAGAGAAAGAAGAGGGAGAAAGAAAGGCCAAGTGGTTCCAAGCCAGATCAAACTCTAAAACACGGTATGTGGTGGTTATAGCACCTGATTTTATGCCTATTTCGGATTAGTTACTGTGCGTATCTGATTCTGAAATTTTGCATGCTTAAAGTACACTCTGTGAGCTTTAAATCCATAGGTAGAACACTTCATTTGGATATGTGTACGATTTATGGTGATTTTTCAAAGTTAGGGTTTGAAATCTGGAAACAGGTTGAACTTTTGGAAGAGTTTCGAGTTCCGTACAGTTCCGGTACTTTTCGGCGTAGAACTGGTTCCTGAAACTATTTTTCATTTAAAGTTAACTTAAGGATCTTTCAGTGAGACTTGGAAGCACTCAATTTGGAGTTTTCTAGAATTAATTATGAATTTTCAAAGTTGAGCAAAAATTCTGGAAATTCTGCGTGAACAGTACCCGCGAAGCAAAATTTCCAGATTTGGTATTCTTGAATCTAAGGCCATCTAAAGTGGTCCTAATTGACAAGAAATGGATCTTAAGGATGGGAAATGATAAGATTTATGTTAGAAAAGTTGGAAAGAAAACCCTAAGACTAAGAGAAAGGGTTGAGGTTCAAGAAAGCTAGTCTTGAACTTTATGTAATCTAGTGGTCCTAATGGTTTGTATGATCAATGTGACTATGTTTAGGACCTTTGGAACATCCAAGAGGATGTTTGGTGATGTTGACGGAATGTCCACATGGTTGGAAAGACAAGGAAACCAAAGGAAAAGCAAGGGGAAAGCCATGTTACAAGGTAGTGAACTTACCTATACTGTGTGCTTGATATGTATGCTTGCATGATGTGATTGTGTTGCCATGATGTGACTAAGCTATGATGAAATGTTTGCAAAGTTATGTTTGCAAGTTTATGTTATGTTTTGCCTTGGCAATATGTTATGGAAGCATGAAATGCTTTAGCTTACTTTCCATGGCATTCATGTGTTAATGTTATAACATGTCATGCATGTGCATTATGTCTTGCATGCTTATGGGTAGTGTTTGCTACTGAGATTCTCCCGAATCTCACCCCTCCCTAACCAACCATTTAGGTCAATCAATGATGGGCAATAATGGCATGAGAAGCAAGGAGAAGTAAGCGGAGAATTATTCTTGTTAATGGATGAGACTGTTGATAATATGTATAATTCTACTATTTTGTGAACTATGTTATGGATGCCAATGATACCATGTATTTAATTATAATATTTATGGCATAATGAAAGTGTATGAGCATGAACGGGAAAGAGTAAGGCCATGTTATGTATGCCAAAGAAATAAAAAGAATTAAAGAGATGTTAAGGGATAAAACGTAAGTCCTGGAGCAGTGAGTTTGTAGCTCCAGTTTGACCTATCAAACGAGTGAGTTAGGTCATAAGATTTGGCAAGCAAAGAGATCTGATGTTTCTATTTAAAATGAGGGGTAGTTTGCCCGATTCCGATAACCGAGCAAAAGTTATGCCTTTCCAAAGTTAGGCAAAAATACAGTAAAATCCGAAAATGACCAAATGAACAGTAACTTTTTCAAAGGAAATTGAGCTCGAATTTCAAGGCAATCAGTTCAGAAACTATTTTTCCTCAAAATTTTATCCAAAGAGCTTTCTGTAGAACTTGGAATCACTCAATTTCAATTTTTCTACAATTAGTTATGAATTTTCGAAGTTTGTCACATTTTAAGGTGACAATGAATAGTAACCCGTAAATGAAAATTTTCAAACTTGATTTTTCATCAATTGTAGCCTTCAAAAGTGATTCCAAATGCTTCCGCAAGGAAAGTTAATTGATTTAAACATGAGGTGTTCACATTTTTGGTATCAGAGCAAATGGTTCTGGCAACCAGAACAATTTTAAATTTAAAATTTTTATGCTCTGAATTTTGAGGAAAATAATTTACACTGTTCATTAATAAATTTATTTGGTCATTTGGATTACAGAAAGCTTAGGTGTTTTCTCCGAAAGAAATAGACATAGAAGAGAAGTAAGGAATGATAGAGAGTAACCTGAGAAATAGGTAGTCGTTGCTAAGAGACTCCCCCTCAGGAGAGGAATGGTTGAGCTGAAAGAGCTTGACCAAGGAATGAGTTAAAGTTGAAAGACGTCTCCAGAGGGTAATGGCTAAGATTATGGTAAGCCAGTAAAGAATAGGAGTCTAGACCCAAATAAGGAAGCAGGGTGACAACCTAGCCTCGGGTGATTGGTTAAAGGTGCCTGACTGGAATGTCACACAACGGAGGTGTTTTAATGGTCAATGCCTGTTGTGTAATATGGTCAGTTTATGATTAGCATATGACCATAGAAATGAATGGTTAAGGGTACAGTAAGCCAGTCAAAGGTATAAGTCAATGCCCTAGTAAGGGAACTGAATGTCAACCTGTACCTTAAGTAATCGATGTGACCTCGATAGAGGCAAGGTAACAGGATGAGATGTTTGAGGTTTGTTCAAATCCCTGAATAGAGGTAGAAATCCCTAAGGGATAGTGAACCAAGAGGGACAGAGATTAGATGATAATGAATGAAGGGTCAATGATGACCTAGGTGCCAGACCTAGATACCACACAGCAAAGTGATTAAATATTCACTGTGTAATGTGATGAGAATATGGTGATCAATACCTGACCATAAGAATAATTGGTCAAGAGGTAAAGAAAGTTAGAAAGAGTAAAGTGAGGCAAGATCCCTCTTGAGGATAGAGATGAAAGGAAATGAATAAAAACATGATAGTGGATGGTTGCATTGGGAACTAATGAACAGAGAGAGATAAGCAAGTTCCTAGTAATACCTAGAGCTCGATGATGCTTAGATACATGATAATGTTAGGGACTAAACAATATTCTTTTATGTCCCTAAGTCATCTGAGAGCGTGCAACCATGGTACATAGGCCATTAAGGAATCTAAGAGATGAGATTCCTATAGATAGATGCCATTGCCTACATGATTGAATAATCTAGTGGAGAGGCTCCCTTTAATGGGGATATGGTATTCAAGGAGTGTACCCTAGAAGAGATTGTATATAAGCGAAGTCTTGACCATGAAGTACCTCTCTAAGATTGGGAAGTGGTTCTCCAGATCAGAGTGACGCTGCTCTAGTAAGAGTAAGCTATCCTCTGAAGGAATGAAACAGAAAGCAAGTGGTTGAGTTGATGATGCTTCAATTAAAGCAATTTGTCCTCCCACAAGAAAAGTAGAAGCAGCCGAGGCAAGGCACAGGACGAACCTTACCCCAGAGAGAGAGAGTGAAACTGGTTAAGACAATAGAAGCGTGATATGCAAACAGATGCTCTTTGAGCTTAACAGGGTACTACAAGATACTGAAGGATAATGAGAATGTGATAAGTCCTCTCCCGAAGCTGTCCAAATTATTAAGAGACAGCAAGGACTAGAGTCCTAAGACAAGCAGGCTGGCATTGATACAATGGCAAGTTAATAAGCCCTAGAGATGAGCCTAGGAATTCGAAAGGCACAAAGAAAGGAAAGTGACCTAAGGAAGCTAAAACTAAGGGCTAAAGAAATATGGAAAGGCTAAGAATTCCAAGAGTTGACAGAAAGGATTGAGTAAGGCCTAAGAAGACAATACTGATATCTGTGATCAGTCTTGGGGAATAATCAGTCAAGTTACTAGCTGAGTGGAGGTGACTTATTTTATTACTCAACTCTATGGTCTAGAGTCTCCTAGAGATCCTAAGATGGTTCAGATTGATGATAGTATTCTAGGGTCATGATGGATCCTGAAAAGGCTTATGGTAGAGCGCAGTAGCTCCCAAGGTCGTGAAAGACCAAGCCTAAGAGAAAGTGTCTGAGCCATAAGGGTAAGAGTACAGTACCTCTTTGGGAAGACGATGACCAGAGATGAGTTTAAGATAGTGAAATCTCCTTCAGCGGTGGACTAATATAGAGAGAGTACCCTTGACTTGTTCCAGACACCTTTATTGTTGATTAGACTGAGCTCAATTCTGTTCTAGTCAATGAATGAAAGAAAGGAGATATGCCCTTAAAGTAAAGAGGAATGGCAAGGTATACAGCAAAGAATAGATAAAGGTTGTATTAAGAGAACCCAAAATGCCATGGTGTAGTAAAATACCATGAAGACAGGCACACTGTCATGGTATTATTATGAAAGAATGAGCCTAAAGGAGAGGAAGAAGGTGAGCAGTGGTGACAAAATGCTTAAAAGCAAAGGCCATGCTCATGTAAATGACAGAAAAGTATAGAACGACAAGTTATGTAAGTATGGAACCATGGTTGAAACCTGGAAATGAGTATAATGAAAAGTTGAAGAGGTCAAAATTTAGTATAAGTGGGGATATTCTCCTTAGTTAACCTCTCATTAAGGGTAAGAATAGAGGTTTGACTCGGAATTTCGAGGACGAAATTCTTTTGAGAGGGGGAGAATTGTAACATCCTGATTTTTAGGCCTAGAAGTATCAGAAATAGCCTAAATGAGATAGGCTACCAGACCCCTTTTTAGTAGAGGTCTTAAAGATGAGAAAGAAAGTTAAAGCAGTTTTAGGGACTAAACTGCAAAGTGAATGTTTTAAGGGGCTAAAGGGTAATCAAAGTTAGAGGCTCCAGTAAAGTCTCAAAGGCCCAGAAAGAGAAAAGAGGCTAGATACAGACCAAAGGTTAAGTTAGAAGCCTCAAAGAGATTGTTTTATGAGGTTGAGCCTAAGCAGGGGTAAAACCGTAAATTCAGAAAGTTACGGCCATCAGGGGTAAAAATGGAAAGTACTTAGAAAATTCTAAGAAAATCCCAGAAAATGGGAAATAATATTCTAAGACTCTTTTGTGAAGAGAGATGATGAAAATACCCCTGAGGTAACTTAAAAGGAATTTATAAGTTTATGGCTCAATTTAAGATGTAGAGGTAGATTTAATTGTTTGAGTCATAAGGAAACCTCAGAAAATTATGGTAAAATGGGGATGTATGATCTAAGAGACTGTAAAAATTATAAAATTAGTCTCATCCCTAGAAGACAAGCAAAATGGCTTTAAGAATACTTAAAAGCCAGTTGTGCCCAAAAAAGGCATTTTAAAGAATGATTTTTAAGTGGGGCTATAGGTTGAGTTATGACCTGAGAAAATTCACAGATTTTCTCTAGAATATGAGGAATTTTATGATATTTTTGGATGAATTTTTGGAGCTCTGGATTGAATAAAATGCTCCAGTCAAATATTAAATAATTTTGTCCCCTAAATAGGAGACAAAACCAAAGAAAATATCTAAAAGCCATCATGACGATGCTGAGTCAGCATGCTGAGTCATCAAGCGTAATCATGACACCGACGAGTCATCATGCTGAGTCATCAAGCGTAATCATGACACCTACGAGTCATCATGCTGAGTCACCAGAAGATATTTATGGACAGCATAAAAATCAGAACGCAGTATGGGAATATTTTAGACAGTCTTTTGTCTACCCGTTATAGTGAAATCTCTACTGCATGACTCAGTAAGGTTAAGTAGCCTGTCAGTAGAGCTAATTATTTTCATCTATGCTCCTCTAAGGTGGCACCATATATGTACTTAATTAAGATGAGAAAATAGTGTCAGAACATGTCCTGGTGGTACAGGGTAAGTCAGGACCCGAAAAGTATCTGATATGGTGCAAGATTGGCTTGATAGTGGAGAAATAATTAAGGAGATATTTTTGCACGAATTTCCATTTATTTTCTCCCTATTTTAATGCCATAAATGATGAAAGGACATGAAAGTGACAAGTGTACGGTTAGATGAGAAAAAGAAAATATTACGTGTACGGCTAGATGCAAGACACGTGTACGGTCGGATGCAAGACACGTGTGCGGTTGGATTAAAGACATGTGGCTTGATGATGTAAGCATGATGTCATCATGATGAGGTAAGCATGATGTCATAGGACACTTGTCACCGTAAGATCAAAAGAGAAAATGGACGGTCCAGATCGAGCCACGTATTTTTAAGATCAACGGTCCAGATTCAGTCTGTTTTTCTATAAATACCCCCTCCTCTCCCTACCATTTCGTCCAAGCATAAGGAATCCATGGGGAAGCTCTTGCAAAATGGTTTCTAGAGAGAGAAAGAAGAGGGAGAAAGAAAGGCCAAGTGGTTCCAAGCCAGATCAAACTCTAAAACACGGTATGTGGTGGTTATAGCACCTGATTTTATGCCTATTTCGGATTAGTTACTGTGCGTATCTGATTCTGAAATTTTGCATGCTTAAAGTACACTCTGTGAGCTTTAAATCCATAGGTAGAACACTTCATTTGGATATGTGTACGATTTATGGTGATTTTTCAAAGTTAGGGTTTGAAATCTGGAAACAGGGTTGAACTTTTGGAAGAGTTTCGAGTTCCGTACAGTTCCGGTACTTTTCGACGTAGAACTGGTTCCTGAAACTATTTTTCATTTAAAGTTAACTTAAGGATCTTTCAGTGAGACTTGGAAGCACTCAATTTGGAGTTTTCTAGAATTAATTATGAATTTTCAAAGTTGAGCAAAAATTCTGGAAATTCTGCGTGAACAGTACCCGCGAAGCAAAATTTCCAGATTTGGTATTCTTGAATCTAAGGCCATCTAAAGTGGTCCTAATTGACAAGAAATGGATCTTAAGGATGGGAAATGATAAGATTTATGTTAGAAAAGTTGGAAAGAAAACCCTAAGACTAAGAGAAAGGGTTGAGGTTCAAGAAAGCTAGTCTTGAACTTTATGTAATCTAGTGGTCCTAATGGTTTGTATGATCAATGTGACTATGTTTAGGACCTTTGGAACATCCAAGAGGATGTTTGGTGATGTTGACGGAATGTCCACATGGTTGGAAAGACAAGAAACCAAAGGAAAAGCAAGGGGAAAGCCATGTTACAAGGTAGTGAACTTGCCTATACTGTGTGCTTGATATGTATGCTTGCATGATGTGATTGTGTTGCCATGATGTGACTAAGCTATGATGAAATGTTTGCAAAGTTATGTTTGCAAGTTTATGTTATGTTTTGCCTTGGCAATATGTTATGGAAGCATGAAATGCTTTAGCTTACTTTCCATGGCATTCATGTGTTAATGTTATAACATGTCATGCATGTGCATTATGTCTTGCATGCTTATGGGTAGTGTTTGCTACTGAGATTCTCCCGAATCTCACCCCTCCCTAACCAACCATTTAGGTCAATCAATGACGGGCAATAATGGCATGAGAAGCAAGGAGAAGTAAGCGGAGAATTATTCTTGTTAATGGATGAGACTGTTAATATATGTATAATTCTACTATTTTGTGAACTATGTTATGGATGCCAATGATACCATGTATTTAATTATAATATTTATGGCATAAATGAAAGTGTATGAGCATGAACGGGAAAGAGTAAGGCCATGTTATGTATGCCAAAGAAATAAAAAGAATTAAAGAGATGTTAAGGGATAAAACGTAAGTCCTGGAGCAGTGAGTTTGTAGCTCCAGTTTGACCTATCAAACGAGTGAGTTAGGTCATAAGATTTGGCAAGTAATGAGATCTGATGTTTCTATTTAAAAGTGAGGGTAGTTTGCCCGATTCTAATAACCGATCAGAAAGTTATGCCTTTCCAAAGTTAGGCAAAAATACAGTAAAATCCGAAAATGACCAAATGAACAGTAACTTTTTCAAAGGAAATTGAGCTCGAATTTCAAGGCAATCAGTTCAGAAACTATTTTTCCTCAAAATTTTATCCAAAGAGCTTTCTGTAGAACTTGGAATCACTCAATTTCAATTTTTCTACAATTAGTTATGAATTTTCGAAGTTTGTCACATTTTAAGGTGACAATGAATAGTAACCCGTAAATGAAAATTTTCAAACTTGATTTTTCATCAATTGTAGCCTTCAAAAGTGATTCCAAATGCTTCCGCAAGAAAAGTTAATTGATTTAAACATGAGGTGTCACACCTTGTCCTTCTGAGGTACCTTTTAAGAGGGTCTAAAAGGTAAAGGGATCCTCATCTTGTGCAACTGTGTAATCCCAAAGGTAGGAACCTTTGTCTTGGACTCTCCAGGCTCAAAAGGGGCAATGTTATTTGCCTGTAGGATGTATGTGGCCAACTAAAGGTAGGGGATCAGTGTAGACTTGGATTTGTTGAGAACAAAATCCTTCATCTCATTATAGATCAAAGCCCCTATATTAATCCTTTCTCTGCTGATTATCCGGGCCAGTAGCAAGTAATCATCTTGAGTTAAGTGTGAGAAGCTCCTGGATTTGTTGATCATACTTCTTGAATAGATATAGTGGATTATTTTATAATAATCATACATCTGTTTAAGTGGGAAATTTAACTCACCGGGGTACTCATCACTTTGCATCAAAATCTTATAGGCCTTAATTTCATTCATATCTTCCCCTCTCACCGAATCCTGAGTTCCCAGCAACTCATTAATCTTAGTATCAGTAAGGTGGAAGGTTCTACCTCTAAGTTTGACCCTTAAATAGTCATTTACCAGATTGTCCTGGTCATCATATTCTTCTACTGATTCCATGTTACAGTAGAACCTTTTAATCACTTCAGGACAGAATTCTCCACCAATTATCAGCCAGTTTGAATAGTATTCTAGGGGATCACTCAAGTCCAAATTAATCTGAGTATTTTTCTTTAAACTTTCTATATCCACAGAAACAACAGGGAAAAATCTTCAGTTTGCAAAATCAGCCTTAAACTTAGTCGAATTCACATCCTTATCAAGGTTTCCAACTAGTAATTCAGAGAAATCAGATGGAATAGCTTCAGAGGGAATTTATCATGCCATCCCTTCACTTGCTCTCTGCTTTTTCTGCCTCGGTTGCTTGGGAATGGGAATTCTTAATACGGTCGCCATAGCTTTCTGAACTGAGGCTCCGTCATCTGACTTAGTTTCTGATTCCTTAGTGACTACCGGTAGCTTGGATTTGGACCGGGGAGATTTTCTTGGAGGAACAGGTTGCTCTTTGGTCCGACTTTCTCAGATTTTCAGGACACCTCTTTTCTTGGATGATTCTTCCCTCACTTTTGGTCTATACCACTTCCTAGTGCCCAAGGGAGTAGTGTCGCTCAATTGAACTTGTTTCTCCGAGCCTTCTTCCCTTTCCATATTTAGCTGTTTCACTCATACCATTTCGGAGGAACCGACTAATTTCAGAGAGTTTAATAAGTTGGAAGAGTGTATTTTGAGGTTGGTGGTAGTAAAAAAGGTGGTATAGATGGATTCGAGTGGATGGGTGACCAGAAATTTAATGGAATAGTGATTTTAGACCGTTGTTAGAAATAGGGGACCGGTTTTGATCGAGTTAGGGTTCGATAACTGACGGGGGTTTTTAAAAATTTTTAACGTTATAAAGTTCAAAATTATCAATCATGTCATCGTTCAGCGGATGATCGATCACGTGTTCGATAAATATGAAGAACACATAAGAACACAGAAGCCAATTACCGATCACGTTATCGAATAATCAATTATCGAACATGTTATCGATAAAGTTGGTAGAGGAAATGCGTACCTGGTCTTTTTATCGATCATTTGATCGATAATCCATTTATCGATCAACTTATCGATTAATGCTTACTAAAATTTGAGTAAATGTCGCAAAAGACTTGCCGCTCCTGATCGATGTTTTGATCATTTATCGATCAGCTTATCGATAATCATTGTTCTGAATCTCTTTATCCACATATGCTCTATTTATCAATCAGGTGATCGATAAATTACTTCTTTGTGGCTTCATGATTATCGATCTCTTGTTCTATCATTCCATACTTTGTTTACCTCTATTTTTCTTCGACAAAACAAATTTCTATCCACTCTGATGCTTAAGTTAGTCATTTAATCATCAAAGCGTTAAATTTAAAGATTGAAATTTGAGAGATAATGTGAGATTTCTTACAACTCATTGGGATTTACCATTCACAATTCCCTTCGAAAGAAGTTGAACTTGATCTAGAGGCTTCGTGAAGATGTCGGCTATTTGATATTCAATGGGGATGAATTCTACCTTTACATCTTTCTTTTGAACATGATCCTGAATGAAATGATGTCGAACATCGATATGCTTAATTCGGGCATGATAGATTGGATTCTTGGACAGACTTATCGTACTGGTGTTATCACATAGGATTGGAATCTCTCGTAAGTTGATTCCTAGATCCTGTAGTTGTTGCTTTAACCATAGAATCTAAGCACAACAACTTGCAGTGGCCACATATTCTGATTCTGTTGAGGAGATTGCCACAGTATTATGCTTTTTGCTTGACCACGAGACAAGGCACCCTCTGAAAAATTGACATTGTCCACTAGTGCTTTTTCTATCTATCTTATATCCTCCATGATCTGTGTCTGAGTATCCCATTAGATATTCTGCTCCCTTCTTTGGATACCAGATTCCCAGATTTTGAGTTTTGACAAGGTATATGAGAATTCTCTTGACAGCTTCTTCGTGTGATTCTTTTGGAGTTGATTGATATCTTACGCACATTCCCACACTGAATTATATATCTGGTCTACTAGCAGTGACATATAGTAATGAACCAATCATTCCTCTATATCTAGTCAGATTCACGTCCTTATCGTTTTCGTTTGCATCTAGCGAGATGGTTGAGCTCATCAAAGTTTTTACACTTTTGGCATTTTTTAATCCATATTTCTTTAGTAACTCCTTCAGATACTTTGTCTGGGATATAAATATGCCATTTTTCTTCTGCTTGATTTGTAATCCAGAAAGAAATTCAGCTCTCCCATCATCGACATTTTGAATTCTCCTTGCATTAGCTTAGTAACTCTTGACAATGATCTTCATTAGTAGCTCTGAAAATAATATCATCCGCATAAATCTGAACAATCAAAAGATCTTTCCTACTTCTTTTAATGAAAAGAGTAGCATCTACTTTGCCTCTTTCAAATTCTTTTTCTATCAAAAAATTGCTAAGACGTTCATACCAAGCTCTCGGAGCTTGTTTTAAACTATACAAAGCCTTTTTCAGTTTATAAACATGATCAGGAAAGTTTGAATCTTCAAAACCAGGAGGTTGTTTGATAAAAACTTCTTCTAAAATATATCCGTTCAAAAATGCACTTTTAACATCCATTTGATATAGTTTGAAATCTTTAATGCAAGCAAAGGCTAAGAGTACCTGTATGGCCTCCAATCTAGCTACTGGAGCATAAGTTTCTTCATAATCAATGCCTTCTTCTTGATTATATCCTTTCCACCAATCTGGCTTTGTTTCTGACGATTTGTGCAGACTCATCGAGCTTATTTTTGAATACCCATTTGGTGCCTATGACCGGATGATCATTAGGTCTGGGTACCAGTTCCCAAATTGGTTTCTCTCGAATTGGTTAAGCTCTTCCTGCATTGTGACTATCCAGAATTCGTCGGATAGGGCCTCGTCAACATTGGTAGGTTCAATATGGGATATGAATGTAGAGAAGCACACTTCATTGAACACTTGTCTCTGGGTTTTAACCCTTCATTGACTTTACCAATGACTTGTTCCAGTGGATGGTCTCGGTTATGTCTCCAAGCCTTAGGCTGCTCTAAATTTTCTTTTGATGAAGGTCCATTCAAATCATTTTTGTTTTCTAAAAATTCTTCTGAAGGTAATTTGTTTCAAGACTTGTTTAAATCTAGTTTTTGAAAATTTTGAACGACCTCGGCATCATCATCTAGAGGTTTTGAAATTGGTTTAGTTTTAGCAAACACAACATAAATTGATTCTTCAATTGTAAAAGTACGTTTATTGAAAACCCTATAAGCTTTACTACAATTAGAGTAACCAAGAAATAATCCTTTATCAGCTTTAGGATCGAATTTACCCAGATTCTCTTTGTTGTTTTTGTGAATGTAGCATTTACTCCCGAAGATCCTTAAATGAGCCAGGTTAGGCTTTCTTCCTTTGTATAGCTCATATGGTGTTTTCCCAAGTAGCGTTCTGATGTAGGCACTATTGGAGATGTAGCAAGCCATGCTCATTGCTTCTGTCCAGAATACTTGTGAAATTCCTTTCTCGTTCAGCATTGCCCTTGCCATTTTGTGAGCACTCTATTTTCCATTCGACAACACCGTTTTGTTGAGGAGTTCTTGGTGCTGAAAAATTGTGAACAGTTCCATGCTCGTTACAGTAGTCTGCGAATTCATTGTTTTCAAATTCTCCTCCGTGATCAGACCTGATTGACACAATGGAAATACCTTTCTCATTTTGGACCTTTTTGGCAAAAACAATAAATGCATTAAATGTTTCATCTTTAGAGGAAAGAAACAAAGTCCAAGTGAATCTTAAATAGTCATCAACTATCACAAGAGTGTACAGGTTTCCACCAAAACTTTTCACTCTCGACGGACCAACCAAATCCATATAAAGCATTTGGAGTGGCCTTTGGTTGAGACTGTCTTCTTTGATTTAAATGAAGCTTTATTTGTTTACCCTTCTGATAGGCGTCACAAATAATATCATGTTCATACTGAATTTTCGATAAACCAACAACCAAATCCCTTTTTGTTAATTTTGAAAGTTGATTCATGTTAACATGTGCAAGACGTTTATGCCAAACCCAACTTTCCTCCTTTTTACTAATACAAACAATTTTCAGAAGATTTAGAGTCAATTTGAAGTGTATAGCAGTTACCGTCCCTTGGAGCTCTCAACTTTATATTCAACTCTTCTTTTTCAATGGCAAATCGTCTTTACTTATTACTAAGCATTCTTCTAAATCAAAGATCACCCAGTTGTTTTTGTCAGTACTATGACTGACGCTGAGTAGATTGTGACACAGACCTTCCACATAGTACACATCTTCCACCTTCATTCCTTTGTTACTTCCTATCTCTCCGATTCCAGCAATTCTTCTGAATTGATTGCCACCAAAACTTACTTTGCCTCCGTCTTTTGGTTTGAGTGATGTGAACTTCTCAGTATCACCCGTCATGTGTCCAGAGCATCCACTATCGATGTACCATTTGTTGTTCTGGATGCTTTGAGGCATACTGCAAAAAACACAATCATGTTTTAGGTACCCATACCTTCTTGGGTCCTTTTTGGTTAGTATGAGTTGTCCTAGGCACATAAGTACCTTTGGGCACCCATTTTAATGTCCCGTAAATCCCTTTCTTCTTGTGATAACAAGAAGAGGTTGTATGACCTTTACGGTTGCAATAAGAGCGAAGTGCAAATGGATTAAAGGAATGAATAGTATTTCTAAAGAATGTAAGATATGATCAACCACTACTCTTCTTCTTTCCCTTCGACTTATCTTGAACAGGATCATATCCTATTCTAGTTTTATCCATCGAACATCGTTGAGCTCCTAAAATCACTTTGAGTATTTCACTACCCGTAGTGAATTTTTCTAAGGTTTTTGTGAGATCCTCGGCCTTCTTTCTATTCTTTTCACATTCCATACATCCTGGAGGCGGGACTACGTTGTCTTCAGGCTTCGTTTGCTGTTCTTCCAGGAACTTTATTCTTTTCTTGGAGCTTGCCAACTCCTTTGCAATTCTTACTAATTCCAAATGTAATACATTGTATTCAGACTGTAATTCATCATAAGAGGGTTCAAAAGTGATTACCTCATCTGTCTCTGATTCTTCGTCTTCTGAGCCACGAGATAAATGTTGGCGGTTTCTTATCATCACTTTCTTCTTCTTCTTCCGAAGAGCTGTCGCCCCATATTGATGTGACAAAGGCTTTCTTCTTTCTAAATCTTTCTTTCTTCTTTTCTTTGTCCTTCATCTTGGATAGTTGGGGACTCTCTGCTTGATGTGTCCTGGTTTCTTGCATTCAAGCAGATGATTGGTTCTTTTGACTCATTTGAGATGTTGAGATTTTGTGTGTTTGACTGCTTCCTTTCCTAGCTCTGCTCTTGTAGAATTTCTTGAATCTTCTGACGATAAGACCGATTTTATCATCCTCCAGGTCTTCTTCATTGTCATCTTTGCTCTCTTGAGTTTTAAGAGCGATACTTTTGCGATTCTTCTCGTTCATCTCCTTTTTTTATCTTTGCTTGCTCTCATATTCTGCAAGGCTTTCGAATAGTGCTGTAACAGAGCCAATTGATTCTCCCTTTGTTTCTTCAATTGCTGTTACCTTCAGCTCCCATTCTTTTGTGAGACCACTTAAAATTTTTCACACTTGGTCCTCTTGACTATACTTCTTTCCGAGTGCCGTGAGGTGATTTATGAGATGTGAAAATTTGACTTCCATGTCTCGAACACTCTCTCCATCCTTCATTCTGAAGTGCTTCCACATTTCTTTTGCGGTTTCTAGACTGGAAACTTAGAAGTATTCTCGTTGGCTCAGTGCACAGGTAAGTATGTTGATGGCTTTGTCGTTTAAGGTTACCAACTTTCTGTCTTCTTCATCAAACTTGCTGGGA
>NW_021632402.1:0-51294 GCF_004799145.2 Neltuma alba | reverse complement strand
TTCTATTTCAGTCACGTTCCATCTTCGTTTTCACCTATGAAAACGTATCCCTTTGATTGTCCAGAGTACCTTATAAAGATACATTTCTTTCCTCTAGGACCCAACTTCCCATGCTTATGAGAAGCGTTATGGATATACGCCGCTGACCCCCAGGGTCTTAAGATGCTTAGATTTGGTTTGCATTTTGTCTATAACTCGTAGGGTGTGGAAGTGACTAATTTTGAGGGTACACGGTTAAGTATGAAGGTCGCCGTTAACAAAGCATTACCCCAATACGAAATTGGCAGGTTTGCTTGAGCCATCATAGACCTAACCATGTCTAGAAGAGTTCTGTTTCTTCTTTCAGCAACTCCATTTTGTTGTGGAGTGCCAGGGATAGTCAGTTGTCTAATTATCCCTTTCTCTTCACAAAGCTGTTTAAACTGTTTAGATAAATATTCACAATCTCGATCAGTGTGTAATGCTTTAATTTTATTATCCATTTGATTCTCTACCTTATTTATGTATCGTCTAAAGCACTCAAGAGCTTCAGACTTATGCGAGATCAAATAGACATGACCATATCGTGAAAAATCATCAATAAAGGTAATAAAATACCAAGCTCCGTGTCTCACTCTCACACTCATTGGACCTCAGATATCAGAATGAATTAATTGCAATGGATTTTCAGCTCTTGTTCCCTTACCGAAAGGCTTTCTTGTTGCCTTACCAGCTAGACAATTCTCACATAGTGACATTTCCATATTGGGAATGGCACCTAACAATCCTTCTTTGGCTAATTTAATCATTCTATTTTGATTAATATGTCCTAGTCTAACATGCCAGGTGTTTATGTCAACATTATTCGAAGAAATAGCAAAGCATTCATTATTATTAAAATCACCAACAATATCCAAAACAAAGAACTTTTTAAACAAGAAAGCTGAACCATAAAGAACTGAGTTGCTTAAAATGTCTGCAACTTTACCATGAAAGTTTACATCAAACCTAAATTCTAAAAGGCATAACACAGAACCAAGTTCCGCTAGATGTCGGGAGCATAAAGTACATCATGGAGTATCAAGGTCTTCCCACCACGCAAAGTAAATTTGTAGGTGCCCAACCTCGATCCTCGCTTTGTTCCAATGTAAAGCCACTTGCTTTGGTACGGCAACCGACGGTACTCGATAAAGGATCCTTGATCCCTTGTTACATGGTCTGTGGAGCCTGAGTCTATAATCCAAGAAGAAGAAACAGGTTTTGTTAGAAAACAGTACTAGAAACAAATGAAACATGTGAATTCACATCATCCACTAATACCTTTTCGCTCTCAGCCTGTTTTGAACAGTCACGTGCAAAATGGCCCATTCTCTGGTAGGCGAAGCATTTGACCTTCTTCAGGTCTAGCTTCTTCTTCCCACCTTTCTTTCCCTTCTTCTTGAATTGCTTCTTTCCTTTTTTGGGTTGAGAACCACCCTTCTTCCATTTCTTTTGGAACTTCTTGCCCTTCTTGGAATCGGGCCTTGATTGGGAAGTGCCAGCATCCTCAGTGTAATAAGCTTGTCCAGAGGTCTTGTAAGCCTCTAAACGTTCGTCCTCTAGCTCCAAGTGCTTGGCTACATCGTTAAAAGTAACAATGTTTTCCTAGCTAGCAGGGAGCGATCTGATAACAGCTTGCACTTGCTGCTCATCAGACAGGACATGTCCAGCTTCTTTAAGTTCTCTGATCATGTTGGCCATCTCTCTCAGATGCTTCATAGGATTGCTGCTCATCAGACAGGACATGTCTAGCTTCTTTAAGTTCTCTGATCATGTTGGCCATCTCTCTCAAATGCTTCATAGGATTGTTTGGCTTGAGTTTGTAGGTATCGAACTTAATCGTTAACCTCCTAAGTTTAGTGGTAGAAGTAGCACCAAACTTGTCCTTCAAAGCTATCCACATAGCTTGTGCAGTTTTGTGCCTTTCAAACTTGCACATTATGTCATTAGCCATGGCACTCAGAAGCGTGATTCTTGCTATGCTGTTTTTCTTCTTCCAAACTAAGTAAGCCTCTTGGTCTCTCCTATGTTGGGTCGTATTCCCAGCTTCAGGTTCGACCATTGTAGTGGTTAAAGGTTCAACGGCATCCTGTTCCTCAAGTTGTATTGGACCTTTCGGTGCCATATGTCCCAGTTATCCCCGTTGAGCTTTTCCCCCTATTAAGCTCAACAATTATGTTCTTGGTTGCCATTTTCAGTTCTGTGACAAATTTATCCCACATTATTCTATTCTTCTACTCTCTCTAAAAGAGAGACGTACCATAGAACATTTAAGTTATATAGCACAGCAAAGTATACAATGTCTTGTACTTATATCATCCTTGGTCAGAAAGTAATGACACTGCAAGATCTATGATCAAAAGCATACGTTTGTACCTCCCATCACACAGATACAGGCAATAATCATTATGTCCTATCAAGAATTTTATATAAGCACTTCAAAAAATTGTGACTATTAGAAGTCTTATCTTCTAAAAGCTCCCACTTATAAAAAGCATACTTATATTATTCACAAATAATCATACAACAATAATTCAAGTAATTTCATTAAATGAAATAACACACTTAGTCTGTTTACAATGCATGAAACCACAAACTTAATATAATAAACGTCAATAAAGTGAATACAAATATTGCATCATTTGATATGAACATAAAGGTAATCAAGCATTGCTTTCCTCAGTTTCCTAAGTTTGTGTGTTTTGGTCATAAAGGATGATACTAAATCTATAGCCTAGATCCAGTAAAATTTCCTTATGGGTTTTCTTTTAGGTCTGCCTCTAACTTTTATTGCTCTTATGTACTCCATTATGACTTTAAGGTAGAATTTGGTATTCTTCTTATCGGTCATGTAATGGACGTAGCTAGCGAGCATGCCATTAATGCCTTTTATGTTTGTCAGTTTGGCTGCATCTCTTTCAGCTATACTCATAGCTAAAGCAGGGGTACATGATTGATTCACCTCTTCTCCTTCCTCAACTTCAGTTTCATTGGGAAGATCTAGTGAATCATTAAAGACCAAGTAAGGCTCGGTATGGAGGGGTTCAGTAGGGAATAAAGATTCCGACTTAGGTCTAGAATCCATTAACTCCTCCGGGTCTCCTTGAGGAACCTCTTCAGGGTCCTCATCCTCTGGTTCATATTCTGAAACTGCATCATCCATGTATGAGTATTCCAATAAACCATCTTTGATATTTTCAGTGCTACTAGAAGCCTCTTGCTTCATTTTTACCTAAAACAAAATAATTTAAATTATTTTGAATATTCTAGAATTTATTTCCATATGAAAATACCAAAAAATACACTGAAAATACTCACAAACGGATCCTCAATTGTCTCAAAAATTTGCAAACTATATATCAAAATGAAGATATTGATTTTAGGGATTTTTAGAGACAAATCGCACCTCAAACGGACCTCCCATGTGCCTACATGTGCCCCTAAAAGAATAAATTCTGTGGAAAATGAAAAAATTTTTTCGCCCACTCGCGTTGTCGTACACGCGCCGTGATGCAGCCAGCCGCCAGTGACACGCACCATTCCAGCAGCCTCCACGCACCACTACCAGTCAGGTGGTGGCGCCCACATGTCCAGATGGAATGCCACGTGGCGGCACGCACCACGTGGCAATTCTGGACCCAAAAAAAAGTTTTTTTTAAAATAAAAAATTTGTTTTTTAATCATTGAAATGAGTTTTTTTTTTTGTAATTGGGATGGACCGGGTTGGGGCGGGTCAACCCGATCCAGAGGCAGACCCAGGCTTGGATCCATTTTTTTTTTAAAATTCTATTGTTTTTTTTTTGCTTCGGGCTGGATCCTGCTCTCGGCCCAGATCCCTTTTTTTTTTTTTTACAGGGTGCCAAAATGACGTCGTTTTGGCCCCTGGAGGTTGTCTTCAACCTCCAGCTGTGTTGATTGACCCGGCTCCTGCAACAGGGTTGGGTCTGACGTCAGACCCGAAACCTTCACTCCTCCGTATCTTCGCCATCCGGTGTATGTTTTTCGCGTACTTTATATCATTTTCTTTGTTTTTTCGTCCTCTACACAATGGGATAGATTTTGAAGCCTAAAAACTTGATTTCAAGCAAACCCAAAGATGAACAAGGGAGACGGCCGAAAACGTTTTTGATGTTAAACAAATTCCATAGAGGCAGAGAGAAAATCTAGTATTTCTATTTATAAATATAAGTCAGATATTAATCATACTAAAAATAAATGAAAGGATTTGCATAGTATATTGAAGCAAATCACAGGATACTGAGAACTGAAAAACAGAAAAAAAAAAAAAAAAAGAACATTGATATAAAACGCAGGCCACAGAATGACACCAACAAGAAATATAAACCTATGGTCTGATACCACTAATGAATTCGGGCATACCTGAAGTGTTGAATGATCTCAAATTCAGATAGCCATGTACGGAAGAAGTCTGACCACGGTGTTGGAGTCAGACTGTATGTTTCACAGCAAACGCACCAGAGGGATTTTTTTTTTTGGAACACAGAATGGAGGGAGGAGTGTGAAAACAAAATCAGGATGCACACTGAACTGATCCCCCTTCGGTTTTCTAACTGCATGTTTTTGAATTAAAAGAAACTACCTCGTCTGTCCAACTGTTCCCGCTTTTTTTGGCAAAATATATGAAAAAGCAAAAATCACAGTTAGAGACCTATAAGTTTTGCTATTCATACTGGAGCTCCAAATGTCGATGGGCTTGGGTCTAATCCACCAGAGGGATTTTTTTTTTGGAACACAGAATGGAGGGAGGAGTGTGAAAACAAAATCAGGATGCACACTGAACTGATCCCCCTTCGGTTTTCTAACTGCATGTTTTTGAATTAAAAGAAAACTACCTCGTCTGTCCAACTGTTCCCGCTTTTTTTGGCAAAATATATGAAAAAGCAAAAATCACAGTTAGAGACCTATAAGTTTTGCTATTCATACTGGAGCCCCAAATGTCGATGGGCTTGGGTCTAATCCACCAAGGGTGGACTGGCCCATTTTCTTACAAAAGGCAAAGACAAATGTTTGATTCATATAAGAGCATATTATTTAGGTGATATTGTAGATTTGAGTCTTCTTTTGGCAAGATTCAGACGGCCACAATGGCTGAGTATGGGTCTTAAAATGGCAAGAACCCACCTTTGCAGATTGTAGATCTGACCATACATTTGCAGTCCTGAGTCTCCTTCGACGAGCTATAGATCCAACCACCCACTATCACATCTATGGGTCTGTTTTTTTAGTCGGTGAGAATAGCAAGCTTCAACACCATCATTGGTTGTAAGACTAGGTTATTCAATGGAATGATCAATTTGAGAATTGAGTTAGGATAAGGATATCATTGTCTTTTCATAATTTATGATAGATTATAAAATAAAATTAATAAAACTATGTTCGTCAAATATTACTTCTTACCAAACGTAATTTTGAAACCCCATTCCCATTCCCAAACCCACTCCTACTCCTAATCCCAATCCTATTCCTAGTCCATTAAAACTCAGACCCACGTACCAAACAGAACCTAAGGGTTTAGTGAACAAAGTTAAGAAAACGTTTCTCTTGATTATAATGGATAACTTGTATTCCCATACATGCACACAAGGATATAGCTGGATAATCCAATTCTCAACAAAAGGTTCTGGTGTGGTTATGTTAATTCGGTTACCCCTTTAGAAATTAGATGATGAATGAGAGAAAGTGAGCTCGCAACGGGCAGGTTTAGTACTGCAGCTTGGGCACTTGTTTTTGGCTTCGTGATCCAGAATTTCTTTTCAAAGGAATGTGTGAAGAAGTGAAAAGCGAGAATGTTGTTTTAGGTAGAGAGTCAAATTTGACTCTGTATGACTGTATGTACTGCGAAATGGGAACTTGATTTTTATTTCGTTATTTAATTTTTATTTAATTGTTTTTATCAATTTAATATCTATAGTGATTTTCGCATTTATATAATTCACATTTATATATTCATTTAAATTATAATATATTTTTATTTATTTATTTTATTAAATTATTGAATTTTTTTAATAATATTATTATTCTATAAGGTGAAAAAGAATTTTTTTATTTAATAATATTATATTATTTAATTAAGGGTAATATGATAAAATTGTACAATTTTCCAATTCATTTTCGTTCAACCAAATATAAAATTTTCTACCAGCCCATTTTTCATTCTCGTGCTTGCCAAAAAAGATCTCGACTAGAAATTTTTCATTCCATTTCATTTCATTCTTTTCCATTCCTTTTCATTTCATTCTTTTCCATTCCTTTTCATTATGACCAATTCTTCCTACCAAACAGGTTTTGAAGAATAATGACCCACTAGAATTTGGACTGTTCACCATATAAAGTGACTATATAAAATTCTACTCATCATTTAACAAAGTACATATAAAAATTATAAAAGAAATTAATGAGAGTGTACCTTAATTATAACACCCTTCCTCCCATAATAACTTAAAAATGTACCATTCAAGAAAAACAAACTCAAAAGAATCCTACCAAAATAGAAAAGTTTGAAACCCAAATCGATAGAAAATAACAATGGTTAAAATAAAATTTTCTTAATGGACAAAATAAAAGAACTTTAAAAACAGGAATCAAGGTATAAAGTCTAGATAAATTTTGAATTATAAATTAGTATTGTAGGGTCATCATCTAAATCAAGTGTAGTTAAAAAAAACAAAAAGGCAAAATCAAAAGACACATCTTAAAGTCGTGGTAAAATTAAATATAAGTGAATCAAGTATGTACCAAATAAAAGGAGCATAACAGAGTCTTCAAGCTTACTCCTCACATAAAACGGTATCATAAACTCCTTAGTTCAACTACCAATGACATGTATATGTAGCAATTTTAGTGCATATAAGCATACTTGAAAGAATTTAGAGTATCTCATGAATTATTAAATAAATCACAAAGATAAACTCCTGTTATGATTTCATTTCACATATGTATATCTACAAACACATATACAACATGTTTAACAGAAATAAATAACAAAGAAAAATAATACATCTGCATTATTTTATTTTACCATTTTGTGGTCTCAATAATTTGTGTACTTGTATCAAGTCTAATAAACTAATATTCAATACGTGATATAGTCAATCATTACAAATATGTTTGCATCCACATGGAAAAACACTAAGTTTTCTAGTCTCTTTAAACTCACAAGTAGTTAAACAACAATTTCAACTAATAATAGTTCTTAGTGAAAGTTTGCAGAAGTTACCTATATACGAAAACATTTAAGATATAACTCAAACTATTAAAGGGTTATCTTAAATTAAAGTTACTTTAATTTTATTCTAAAGTCACATTAGATCCTTAATGCTACTCTAGAAAGCCTAAATATAAATATGATAAAATTATTATAATTAAAATTTCATAAATATTGTTAAATTCATCTCAGGAAAATTCTAAAATCATTCTAAATTTATTCTAGAACTTATAATTACTCTAAGAGACCTAAAATAAATATTTTCTCATGATCAAGACCCAAAAGTCTTTATCTAAATTCATAAAAATACTTACAATCTACCAACATTTGAGTAATGAGAGAGTAAAGCTTATTATAACAAATAAATTATTCACAAGTCTGTAATTCGCATAAGTTGCCAAATTCTGTATCTTAATTTACAAACTAAATCCATATTGTGTGTGTTTATTAAAAAAAATGACATATAGTGAAGGGGAAAAAAAAAGCATCACTTGAAATGTCTCAAAAATCTCCAAAAATTTAATGGAAAGTATTCAAATATTTTTGAACGGGTGAGAAATGTTTACTTTGAAAAAGTTACTACAATTTAAACTGCCCCACAAAACATCAATACATAGATGGGTATAGCCTTTGTACGTCAATCTTACCGGAGAAGAGAAAGATGGAGTAGGTGTACAAGGGACGAGGATACAAGTAAGATGAGGGGGAGAGAAAATAAAAAAAACAAAAAAAGAAAGAGAAAGGAGGAAAGAATGTCCCAAAACAAAAAACTAGAGGAAATAACGATCAAGGAGAAGATCAGAATAGGAGTACCCTTTTAATTCTAAGAAAATTGTAGATTGGAATCGAAATAAATATATGATCGAAGCATCATTTAGAATACTATAAATTTTGTTGAGAGCGAATTAACCTACATGAATATATATATCAAACAAGTAATGTATGCGTATATATGTGTTTGTATATATTTGAGAAAATGTGACTGCATATCAAAGCATCCAAAACTCCGTCAACCAAAAAAAAAAAAAAAAGCATCCAAAACTCCTTATCAAAGGATGAGGAATTTACGTGATGAGCAATTTCTCCTACCATAATTACTTAAATATGTGTCAATCAAGAAAAACAAACCCAAAAGAATCCTACCATAATAGAAAAGTTTGAAACCGAAATCGACAGAAAATAACCATGGTAGAAAAGATAAAATTAAAGTTATAAAAGTCTACTATGATTAAAAGAAAATTTTCTTAATGGACAAAATAAAAGCACTTTAAAAACAGGAAACAAAGTATAAAGTCTAGATAAATTTTGAATTATAAATTAGTATTGTAGGGCCATCATCTAAATCAAGTATAGTTAAAAAAACAAGAAAGCAAAATCAAAAGACACATCTTAAAGTCGTGGCAAAATTAAACATAAGTGAATAAAAAATGTACCAAACAAAAGGAGCACAACAAAGCCTTTAAGCTCACTCCTCTAGTTTCTTCTGATCTTGCTTCCTACCTTGAACCTTTTCCTAGAAAATTATCTAGCATACATGCAAATAACGTCTTAGTAATCTAGAGGTTAACATGCACATACAAACATCACATATAGTCAATCATCATCTAGCATGCATGCAAAAGTTGAAATTAAATAATTATCAACAGGTAATGCCACATAATTCATGATAATCATATGTATAGCATGTCTATATGTAATGGATGCTTTCTCCCTTAGTGGTCCGTCCAACCTTATTTCGCTAACTAGAACCATGAGCTTATCCATAGTTTGGCACGCACACTTAATAGACTAAAGCTGCTTCAGTACCCGAGACGTACCAAGCTAAATGTACAGAGACCAAATCTAGACTATGACTCCTCTTCTGAAAGAACAAAACCATAAGGTATCACTGTTCCACACTTCCCTTCTACAAACTTGGTCAGATAAGCATAACTACATGGTTACAATGTCTCATATGAAATGGTATCATAAACTCCTTAGTTCAATCACCAATACATGTCATGTATGTGTAGCAATTCTAGTGCATATTGTAATATCCTAACTTTTGGGTCTAGAAGTATAAGAAATAGCCTGAATTGGATAGGCTACCAGACCCCTATTAGCAGAGGTCTCAAAGATGAGAAAGGAAGTCAAAGCAGTTTCAGGGATTAAACTGTAAAGTAAAATTTTTCAGGGGCTCAAATATAATCAAGGCTAGAGGCTCTAGTAAAGTCTTAAGGGCCCAGAAAGAGAAAAGAGAGTAGAAACAGGCCAAGGGTTAAGTTAGAAACCTCAAAGAGAGGATTGTATGGAGTTAAGTCCAAGCAGGGACTAAACCGTAAATTCAGAAAGTTATGATCAACAGAGATAAAAATGGAAGAGTATACAGAGAATTCCAAGAAAATATCAAAAAAATAGAAAATAATATTTTAAGGCTCTTTTGTGAAGAGAAAAGATGAAAAAACCCCTGAGGCAGCTTAAATAGAATTTATAAGGTTATGACCGATAAAAAGTATACTGTTTGAGGTAATTATTTGAAATAGCAAGAGACCTCAAAAATGTATACAAAAATGAGATTAAATGATTGAAAGGTTGTACTAATTAATAAAATTAGTTCTGTAACCAAAAGGCCAGTGGAATGGTTTTAATAAATTAAAAAGCCGGTTATACCGATAAAAAGGTATTTTAGTAAATGAATTTTATGCAAGGCTTAAAAGGAGTGTTATGGCCTGAGAAAATTCATAGATATTCTCAAGAATTAAAAGGAATTTATGAAGTAGATAAAAAAATTTTCTGAGCTTCGAAAGGCCATAAAGAAAGTCAAAGAAATGTGGGCCAAGTAAAATAAGAGGAAACTTAGGGAACAAGTTTTGATCCAATGGCTAGGATCTAATCTCCTTTCTCCTCCACCACTTTTGTGACACCTAGCACCTTCTAGAAGAATGAGGTAAGGAGGATGCAAGAAGATGATGCAATGATGATGTAAAAGTTAACTTGAAGTTCCAAGATTGCCCTTACTCTTTCTATTAGCCACCAAGGGCATTTTGGTCCATTCAAGCCAAAGTTTTGGCTATAAATACCCCACCTTGGGAGAGAATTTTGGTAGCCATTTGTAGAGGGAAAACTCTGCCAAAATTTAGAGAGAAAAATGTAGGGGTGAAGGCCAAGAAGAAGGAACAAGATTCAAGCTTCAAGATCAAGATACGTGATGGTTATATCATCTGACTTGATGCCTATTTCAAACAAGTTACTCTTTGTATCTGATTATAAAATTTGGCATGATTAAATTACACTCTATAAGATTTAAATCCATGGGTAGAACACTTTATTTGGATATGTGTATGATTTATGGTGATTTTTCAAAGTTAGGGTTTGAAATCTGGAAACAGTGTTTAACCTTTGAAAGAGTATCAAATTCCGTACAATTTCGGTACTGTTCAGCATAGAATTGGTTTCTGAAAATATTTTTGGTTTAAAGAGAACTTAAGGACATTTCAGTGAGACTTGGAACCACTCAGTTTTGATGTTTCTAGAATTAATTATGAATTTTTAAAATTGAGCAAAAATTTTGGAATTTCTGTGTGAACAGTACCGTGAAGCAAAATTTTCAGATTTGATCTTCTTGAATCTAAGCTATCTAAAGTGGTCCTAATTGACAAGAAATGGATCTTAAGGATGGAAAATGATGAGATTTATGTTAGAAAAGCTAGAAAGAAAATCCTAAAACCAAGAGAAAGGGTTGATGTTCAAGAAAGCTAGTTTTGAATATTATGTAATCTCTTGGTCCTAATAGATTGTGTGATCATTATGACTATGTTTTGGATCTTGGAACATCCAAGAGGATGTTTGATGATGTTAACCGAATGCCTACATGGTTGGAAAGTCAAGGGAGTCAAAGGAAAAGTAAGAGAAAAGCTTGAGGTGCAAGGTAGTGAACTTACTTATTGTCATTGCTTGATGTTGTATGCTTGTGTGTTGCTGTGTACATGTTATCTGAATGTTATTGTGACATGTTTTAGCTACTGCAATTGCTATTCATGATGAGTAGATTATGTCTCCCTGGCCATGCATCAAGAAGTTAGCTTTGAGCATGCTAATATGTCACTAATTAACAAGAGAATAAACAAGTTACGTGTAGTGCATTAGTATCCATCTAGCATGATTAATATGGTATTGTTTGCTACTGAGATTCTCCCAAATCTCACCCCTCCCTAACCAACCATTTAGGTCAATCATCAATGGGCAATAATGGCATGAGAAGCAAGGAGAAGAAAGTGGAGAATTGTTCATGTTAATAAATGATATTAATATTCAATGTGTAATTCTCCTATTTTGTAATCTATGTTATGGATGCCTATGATGCCATGTAATTAATCATCATGTTTTTGGGATGAATGAGAGTGTATGAGCATGAATGGGAAAGAGTAAGCCTATGTTATGTATGTCAAAGAAACAAAAAGAATTAAAGTAAAGAGATGTTATGAGATAAAACGTAGGTCCTGGAATAGTGAGCTTGTAGCTCTCATTTGACCTATCAAACGAATGAGTTAAGTCACGAGATTTGGTATATTGATAGTACATATCCCAAGATTTAAAATGAGAGCTAGATCATCTCAATTGGATGTGTACACAAGGAGATGCGAATTTCCAAAATTGAGGCATAGAATCTGGAAGTTCCAGATTTTACGAAATGAACAGTAATATTTATTGATTAAACTATACAAATTAGGCAAGGATAAGTCCAATTGGATATTTTTCCCTTAAATAGAATCGAAATAGATTTCTGTAAAATTTTAGAACACCTCAATACAATTTTTATAGAATTAGTTATGAATTTTTGAAGTTGGGCCTGTAATCTGGAACTTAAACAGTGAATAGTAACCTGAGTAATTATGTTGAAAATTTAAATCCATAGGCTTGTATCATGATCTGCTTGAACCATAACACTTGCGAATGCGTACTCTGAGGCGTTAAAGGCAGGGCGTTTCACACATAAGCATACTTGAAAGAATTTAGAGTATCTCCTGAATCATTAAATAAATCACAAGCATGCTTGAAAGATAAACTTCTCTTATGATTTCATTTCACATATGTATATCCACAAACATATATACAACATGCTTAACAGAAATAAATAACAAAAAAAAATAATAATACACCTATATTATTTTATGTTACCATTTTGCTGTCTCAATAATTTGTGTGCCTGTATCAAGTTTAATCAACTAATATTCTATACATGATATATTCAGTCATAACAAATATGTTTGCATCCACATGAAAAAACACTAAGTTTTTTGGTCTCTTTAAGTTCATAAACAATCAAACAACAATTCCAACCAATAATAGCTCTAAGTGAGAGTTTACAGAAATTACATGTATAGGAAAACATTAAAATATAACTCAAATGACTAAAAGGTTATCTTAGGATTTGTTTAGTATAAGGGAAAATGAGTGAAGGAGAGGGGAGGAAAAATTTTAATGAATTCCATTTAAAAAATTGAAAAAGTGCAGTTAAAAACTTTTAATTTATTTCTATTACTTTTTTATATTACTTCTTCTCTTTATTAAAATTTCAAAACCTCACTTCTCCAATTTTTTTTTATATAGAGCTCATTAAAATTTTCCTCTTCCTTCCCTCCCCTTCATTTCTCTCATACCAAACAATACCTTAAAAATAAATAGTGTAAAATTATTATAATTAAAATTTCATAAATATTGTTAAATTCACCTCACAAAGATTCTAAAGTCGTTCTAAAATTATTCTGGAACTTATAATTACTTCAAAAGACCCAAAATAAATATTTTCTCATGATCAAGACCCAAAAGTCATTATCTAAATTCATAATAATAAATACTTACAATCTAATTCCCGTTGGAAAAGATGCTTACTGTCACATCTCGCCAAATTTAGCATCGATAGAAGGAAAAAAAATTTGTTTAAGGGCCAATAGGGAAAGAAGATTGCCTAAAAAACTAAACATAGTGTGAGACTCAAAAAAGGACCAGATAGGCATTTTCAAATTTATCGGTCTAAGAAGGGTAAAGTGGGAAAATTTGAGAAAAATTCTAAAAAATTCTAAAAAATTCTTTAAAAATAGAAAATTGGTGAATTAGAAGTTTTGGAGCCTCAATGGAGGCTATAGAGGTGATATCGGTTGAAAATGAATTATTATGGAATTTTCCAAATACAGAGGTTTTTCAGAAAAATAGTGAAAATTAAAGGAAAATAATTATTTTAAAAAGATAGAGTCATCAATAATTCCTGAAAAAAATGAATTAATTATGTAAATATTTATGAGAATTTATAAAATTATTTTTTGGCCTTGGAAGTACAGGAAATTATTTTTGGGAATTTATTTCCTACGGTTTTACTGATAAAGGCCTAATCGGGAAAAATTCAAAATAAATATCTAGAGGTGGTAAAAAATTCTGAAATTTTTTAGATCATGTTCTTAGATTAAAAAGTGAATTATCATAAAGAGAAATAAATTTTTGGAGGTCTGAAAAAATTATGAAATGTTATTAGTGAATAGTAACTGATAAAGTGTCGGAATGGTTTGGGATTTTGATTTGGTTTGTGGGTCATCTTTTTGAAATATCCTAAACCATGTGTAGGACCCACATTGGGCCTGGAATGAAGCCCAGTTTCCTGAGAATTCTAGAGGCTTCAAATTAATTAAAGAAAAATCCAAAATTGGTGGATAAATGTTGGAAAATTCTAGTATATGGACACTTGGTTAAATCTGAAGCTATATTGTATTTGATAGCTGCCAACTCACCTTTTTTTCTAGCATTTTGGGTGTCCTAAATCAGGGAAAAATGGTAGGTTGGTCTGTCTATAAATACCCCTCCCTAAATTACAAGAAAAATGTTGGAAAATTAGAAAAAGAGGGGGAGCTGCTGCCACTTTGTATCCAGACCAAGGAAACCAAAATTTGAGAGGCAAGGAATCATTTAGTTTTTACTAAGCAAGCATCAAAGTATGTTCAAGCCTTCTAATCCCTAAGTTCTAAACTAGTTTAGTTAGGGTTTTTGGCTTGAGAAATTAAGGGAAATTGTTGTCCAATTCAGTTTGCACATGTGACCTTTAGGAAAGGATAGAAACCTTAAATATCAAGTGGAATAAGCTTGTTTAAGTGGTGTATGGAGTGGTTTTTGAAAGAAAATCCACCTAGGGTCCTATATGTTCATTTCGGCCAAATCAAGTTAGGGGTGCAGGAATTTGTTTTGCATGGATTTGATGATTCCAATGAGTTTAAAAGATGGTTTTGTGTAGGAATATATTAAAGAGAGGTGTTTGAAATCATTGGAATCAAAAATGAAATTTTTAAAAAATATGGACCCCTATTCGGCCAAGCTTAAATGAAAGGAAATGAGTGTGATTTTTATAAATCTGATTAAATATTTGGATTTTACACAAAAATTTGTGCAGGAATAGACCAAGAGATCAATGGAAACAAAGAGGAAATAATTATGTCCAAAAATCAAGGAAAAAGGGGATTTAATTAAGCTTAATGTCAAGTATTAGTGTTTATGCTTGAATTATTGATGAATTGGAATGTGTTTACACTTGAATTGATAGGTTTTGTGGAGGAAATTGAAGGAGAGCATAATTCCCTTAAGGAAGCCGAATTGCATTAAGGATTAAGAAGTAGCATTGAACTATAATATAATTGTTTATCTTACTTATTTAATGTGATTATGTTGGTTGTTTGAATTGAAAAATTTATGTGGTGATAATGGTTGACTTTATGACATTTGTTTGTGCTTTGGCCAAATGCATAGAAATATACCAATGTGAAATTGTTGATGTTCCTCTTTTAGTATGATGCAAAATATGATTTTATATCACTTGAGGATGTATTAAAGTTTTATAACATGTCATATTATACTTGCTTGATTTACATGATAATTGTAATTCATTGCTAATGAGATTTCTATGAAATCTCACTCCCCCTCAATGTATAAACAGTAATAGGAATCCCAAGTGGTGTCACTGAGAGCAAGGAGAAAGAAAATGGATTCACTTGGAAGAGGAGGAAGTTTATTGTTGTTGAAATAATATTTTGTAATTATATACATTGTTATGTATATGCATGAAATTATATCAAATTGTTGTATTAGTGATAAGGGTGCCTTACATGTAAATAATTGGTTAAGGAATCATGATGAAGTATGTGTCATATGATTGGAAAAGCTAGATGAAAGGAAAATACAAGAATGGTATGAAAAAGGGATAAGGTTAACTTTTTGGGAGCAAAGTTTGACCAATATGATGTTGAGCAATTGGATGAATCTGGATCTGAAACTTGGCATGCTTATAGAGCTCATTTTTAGCTTTAAAACAAGTGGTAATTAACTAAGTTTGGAGTTTTGTATAGAAAGTTATGCCCTTCTAAAGTTGGGCATAAATCTTGAAAAATTAAAAAATGATCAAATGAACAATGTAGATATTTTTCCTCTAAATAGCATGTCGAGAGCTTTCTATAGAACTTGAAATGATCTCATTTTTTATTTTTCTTTAATTAGTTATGAATTTTCAAAGTTGGCTAAAATTGCTGTGAATAGTAAACAGTAACTCGGAACCTAATTAAGTTAAAAATTTGAAATTTTCTCATATTTAAGGCTTTATAATGGTTTCGAGTGGTTCCAATGGTTGTATGATGAAGTAATAAAGGAGGTGTGACACTTTTTGATATTAAAGTAAAGGTTTTGGCTTACTATAATATGCTTTGATTATGTGATAAGTTTTCCTTGGATTAAAGGTTTTGGATGTGTTTGATGAATGTCTTGTTAGCAGTGCATTGTGGTACTGTACGACATGATATTGACCTGTGTTATTTTGAGTTGTGTTGGTATTGTATTGCTTGAATTATATTGTTGGTTTAGTTTGTGGCACTACTAGGAAAAGAACAAAAGTTAGAAAGATGGCATGCTGTGAAAACGATTGCTCAGTAGAGGTTGTTAACTAGAGGATGCCTGGAGAATCATACGCAGGATGGTACCACTCTTTGGTAAGAGATCCCAATGATCTTGCTCCCCCACTAGGACATTATTATTCCTTACTCCCTAGAGAAACTGAGGATACTCATTCCGGAGTGGGCTTGAATAAAATAATAGAGTCACAGGAGGATGAGACAGAGTCCTGTACATAGCCAACAATAGCTATATAGCCAAGATTACATTTGTGGCCAGTGCCTAGATCAAGAACTCATAACAATGAGGTAGGCCCCAGTAGAACTTTACCTCTGAGGAAGAGGTCATCATCAGTGCCTAAGGAAATTAATACAATGGAGCATTTGATTAAAGAACTCAAGTACTTGTGTAGGTACATCAAGAGGAATAAAGATCAGTATGCCACAGTTTACCTTGATTTCTTCCATTGGTCAGGCGATTGTATACACCAGTCAATAAGGGTAGCCATACCCTGGATGCTGATATGTGGGGTGAGGCACTGATATCTACTCTTCCAAATACATGGATTTGGGAGGAGTTTGTATTGTCCATAAGTAATAGGGTAGACAAATATACTTTTGAGCAGACGCTGGACGTCTTAGAGGACTTTGTTACCTCTACTTTTCCTTTCCAAGAGGGTTCTAAATAGCCATATTAACTAAGTGACTTTTGGTATGACTGGCTATGAGTAATAGAACTACGCTGTTGTTTGTATATGGACAAGTTGTATATACAAAAGTAAAGGTTATATGGTGATGTTGTTCTTTGTGAAGTTAAGAGAAGATAGTAGGTACAGTGAGGATAAGATACAAGATATAAGGCAGAGAATAGAATAGGCCCCCTATCAATCTAATTCAAGTAATAACAAACCAACTAGGGGAACAATAGTAGACGATACAAGAGTTATGAATAACCTGAGCTCGTAGAGAGCAAGGAAGGGATGCTGCAACAGCAACAATGATAACAGTAACCACAATACAGTTACAGTAACCCGAGCAAGGAGTGATCAGGATAGCCCAACCCATCTGTCACACCTTACTTCTAGTACATCTTAGAGTCTAATTAGAACCAATTTTGACCACTTTGGATGGTCTTATACTCAAAATTTCATAACTTAGATACTAGTTTCGTAAAAACACTGTTCACTGGGTAAAACCAGATTTTCTGTCTAATTTTAAAAATTTGTAACTAATTCTAAAAAAAATCAAAATAGGGTGCTTCAAAATTTGTGGAAAGCTCTTTGAATGCTCTTTCAAGCTCTTTGAGTGCTTCAAAATCAGGGATTTATATTTGGTTTGCGGGCCATCTTTTTAGGTCATCCTAAACCATGTGTAGAACCCATATTGGGCCTAGAATTAAGCCCAATTTTGTAAGAATTCTGGACGGTTCAAATTAATTAAAGAAAAATCCAAAATTGGTGGATAAATGTTGGAAAATTCTAGTATATGGACACTTGGTTAAATCTAATGCTATCTTGCATTTGATAGCTTCCAACTCACCTTATTTTCTGGCATTTTGGGCATCCTAAATTAGGGGGAAATGGCAGGTTGGTTTGTCTATAAATACCCCTCCCTAAAATACAAGAAAAATGTTATAAAATTAGGAAAAAAAAAAAGGGGGAGGTACTGCCATTTTGTGTCCAGACCAAGGAGACCAAAATTTGAGGAGTATTTGGGCAAGGAATCATTTAGTTCTTACCAAGAAAGCATCAAGGTATGTTCAAGCCTTCCTATCCCTAGGTTTTAAGCTAGTTTAGTTAGGGTTTTTGGCTTGGAAAATTAAGGAAAATTGCTGTCCAATTCGATTTGCACATGTGACCTTTAGGGAAGGATAGAAATCTTGAATATCAAGTGGAATAAACTTGTTTAAGTGGTGTATGGAGTGGTTTTTGAAAGAAAATCCACCTAGGGTCCTATATGTTCATTTCGAACAGATCAAGTTAGGGTGCAGGAATTGTTTTGCGTGGATTTGATGATTTTAATGAGTTCAAAAGATGTTTTTGTGTAGGAATATATTAAAGGGAGGTGCTTGAAATCTTTGGAATTAAAAATGGAATTTTTGAAAAATAGGGACCCCTATTCAGCCAAGCTTAAATGAAAGGGAAGGAGTGTGATTTTTATAAATTTGTTTAGACATTTGGATTCTACATGAAAATTTGTGCGGGAATGGACTAAGGGAAACAAAGAGGGAATAATTATGTGCAAAAATCAAGGAAAAAGGGGTGTAATTAAGCTTAATGTCAAGTATTAGTGTTTATGCTTGAATTATTAATGAATTGGAATGTGTTTACACTTGAATTGCTAGATTTTGTGTAGATAATTCAAGGAGAGCATAATTCCCTTAAGGAGGTCGAATTGCATCAAGGATTAAGAGGTAGCATTAAAGTATAATCTGATTGTTTATTTTGCTTGTTTAATGTAATTATGTTGGTTGTTTGAATTAAGGAATTTATGTGGTGGTAATGGTTGACTTTATGACATTTGTTTGTGCTTTGGCCAAATGCATAGAAATATGCAATATAAAATTGTTGATGTTCCTCTTTTAGTATGATGCAAAATATGATTTTATGTGAGTTGACGATATATTGAAGTTTTATAACATGTCACATTATACTTGCTTGATTTACATGATAACTGTAATTCATTGCTACTGAGATTTCTATGAAATCTCACTCCCCCTCAATGTATAAACAGTAATAGGAATCCCAAGTGGTGTCATTGAGAGCAAGGAGAAAGAAAAGGGATTCACTTGGAAGAGGAGGAAGTTTATTGTTGTTGAAATAATATTTTGTAATTATATACATTGTTATGCGTATGTATGAAATTATATCGAATTGTTGTATCAGTGATAAGGGTGCCTTAGATGTGAATAATTGGTTAAGGAATCATGATGAAGTATGTGTCACATGATTGGAAAAGTTAGATGAAAGGAAAAGGAAAAGAAAAGACAAGAATGGTATAAAAAAAAGATGAAGGTTGACTTTTTGAGAGTAAAATTTGACCAATGTGATCTTGAACGATTGGATGAATCTGGGTCTAAAACTTGGCATGCTTATAAATCTCATTTTTAACTTTAAAACAAGTGGTAATTTACTAAATTTGGAGTTTTGTACAGAAAGTTATGCCCTTCTAAAGTTAGGCATAATTCTTGAAAAATTAAAAAATAACTAAATAAACAGTACTATTTTGAATGAAATTTAGGACTGATGCATGAGATCTAAATAATAATGAGCATTTTTCCTCTAAAGAGCATGTCAAGAGCTTTCTATAGAACTTGGACCTATCTCATTTCGATTTTTCTACAATTAGTTATGAATTTTCAAAATTTACTAAAAATACTGTGAATAGTGAACAGTAACTCGGAACCTAAGTTTAAAATTTAAAATTTTCTCATACTTAAGGCTTATATAATAGTCCTAAATGGTTTCAATAGTTATATAATGAGGTAAAAAAAGAGGTGTGACATCCACATTTAGTACCTGATAGTGTTTTGAATAAGATTGCCTCCAACCGGAGGATACCTATACTTTAGCGGGGGGAAAAAATACTTACAATCTACTAACATTTGAGTGACGAGAGAGTAAAGCTTATTATAGTAAATAAATTATTCATAAGTCTGTAATTCGCAGAAGTTGCCAATTTCTGCATCTTAATTTACAAACTAAATCCATATTGCGTGTGTTTATTAAAAAAAAATGACATATAGTGAAGGAAAACAAAAACAAGCATCACTTGAAATGTCTCAAAAATCTCCAAAAATTTAATGAAAAGTATTCAAAGATTTTTGAACGTGTGAGAAATGTTTACTTTGAAAAAGTTATTACAATTTAAATTTCCCCACAAAACGTCAATACATAGATGGGTATAGCCTTTGTACGTCCTTCTTACCTAACAAGAGAAAAAGGGAGGGGGTGTACGACGATGATACAAGTAAGGTGAGGGAGAGAGAAAAAGAAAAAGAAAGAGAAGGAAGGAAAGAATTTGAGAAAATTGCAAATAAAGACCCTCAATATATAAAATAGTAATTGGAGACTTTGAATTTGAAAAATAGCTTTCGAGAACCCAATCCCAAATTGTAAATATAAAATGATGGTGGAATGTACAAAATGCCCTTATGTTTTTTCTCTTTCTTCCTCTCCAGATATTCTTTCCTTTCCTTCTTCTTTTTCTCTCTCTCTCTCTCTCTTCGTCTTTCTCTATCCTCTGGTTCTATTATAATTATTTAACACACCATATGTGCTCCGAGCTTGTGATTGGAAACAAGTATAATGATTGCAAGATTGGGGCTGACCTTCGATGGATGCCACTAGGTTGGGAAGAATGATATGAGGTTGGGGCATCCTCAATCTATGACCATGAAGACAATGATGAGCAATACTTTTTTAGCAACCATGGGTAAAGAATTAAAGAGGAGGAGCTCCGCGACCACCGTAAAGATGGTGTTTTTTTTTTGGCTAAACTATTTGGTTTTTCGTTTTATTGATTTTAGTTTTGCTTCTTCCCCCCTCACATTACAGGATCTCTTCTTTTTTTTTTTCTCATTTTGATTTTTGTCAATTTGAGTTGGTAGATACTAACGAAATAAGAAAAAAGATTAGTCTTGATGTCATTTTGATTCTCATTATAACTTTGTGCCCACCATGTGGATGCTTCGATTAAACATCAATCTTCACAACATATATACATGTTGTATGTTTTTGACACCGTCAGGTTTGGAAGCTTTTCGATTTTAATTTGTCATCTTCTTTCATTGGTTAGGCGAGGATATGAAAATAATAACTCTAGTAAGTGAGATAATAAGTATGTATATGAAAATTACAATTCTAGTAAGTGAAAGTACAAGTTTAGCTATAAAAATTACAAATTTAGAGAGTCGAATAGTAAGTCTGAATGTAAAAATTATAAAGGTTGTATATGAAATAACAACTTTGGATATGAAAATTATAAGTGTTATAAAATAACAAGTCTGCATATGGAAATTACAAGTACAGTATATTAAATAACAAGTCTGGATATGAAAATTACAAATGTAGTATATTAAATAACAAGTTTGCATATGAAAATTATAAGTCTAATAAGTGAAATAACAAGTATGAATATGAAAATTATAAGTGCAATATATCAAATAACAAGTCTACATGTAAAAATTACAAGTCTAGTAAGTGAAATAACAAGTTGGAATATGAAAATTATAGGTCTAGTAAGTGAAATAACATATTTAGATATGAAAATCACAAGTTTATTTAATACAGTAACAAGTCTAATAAGGCGAATAACAACTTTTGATAAATAATTCATACAAATTTAAGAATCTGTGTTAAATTGACAATTTCCACAATTTCTTGACGAATGACAAGTTTAGTAAGTCAAATGACAACTTCTAATAAGCAATTCATAGGAATTTAAGATTTCGTGTTAAAATAGCAATTTGCACAATTCCTTAATGAATGACAAGTTTAGTAAGGCAAATAACAACTTCTAATAAGTAATTTATACAAATTTAATTTTCTCTTCTCAAATAACAATTTTCAAATTTGTTTAGCAGATGACAAGTTCTGATAAGCAATTCATGACAAGTTTGGTTAGGCGAATGACAATTTTAGTAACGCAAATGACAACTTCTGATAAGCATTTCATACAAATTTAATTTTCTTTGTTCAAATGATAGAATTTCCAAAAGAATTTTAGAAAATTACAAATTTAGTAAAACAAATGATAGAATTTCTATGTTTTTGTCACTATATTTCTGCCACCACATTTCTAATTAAGTGGATAACATTAAACAATTCTAAATTGTTACAATATAGAACAAATTAACAAAGCTAGATTAAGAATATTATTGATATCTATTTTATTTGCGGAAGACCAAATAGAGAAATAGCCATCTGTTAGGAACAAACTTAAGAATTAGCTTGCCGATGAAGGACCAAGTTATGAGAGACTAAATACTCCATAGAATTTCACTTCAAAAATCCACTTTGGATCAGACTACAATGCCAAAACAAAATGCCATAACCTATTTTAATCATTATACTGTACAAGGCATTCGTAAACTGCCAACATTAATAGGCTAGCTTAAGTAAACCCAACAAGAAACTGTAGAGACTTAATGTGATTTTTCAAATAGACAGCAACCCCCTCATGTGTAATGGAATTCAAGTATGAATATTCGCTAGGCATCATCATTGTTAAAGTTTATAGGGAGATATTGAAGATATCATCGTTTCAGTTAGTAACAAAACAGTTTTGATTGAAAGAGAATCGATTCTCAACTCAAAAGCATCTCTGAATTCCAAAACTCCATCACACCAATTACAAGGAATGAAAAGCAATAGCAGCAGCGGACAAAAAACAGGGGAAACTAGCAAGAGGAAGCGATATCATCCAAATTTCAATACATACCAGTGGTGACAAAGAAGATTGAATTATGCAAAAAAATTTCCAAATCGGATGATATGTCGCAGCTATGATAAATCTGGATAGAACTTTCAAATAATTACTGAATCTAGGAAGTGTCGAAGAGTATTCTCGAGCATCCACAGCAAGCAATGAAGAGAATAAGGCTATGCTTTGAAAGTGAAGAAGAAGAAAAACGGGGTTACGGTGGTGCAGCTGATATTTGCTTCGAGTAATGACCCTCGAGAGGGAAAGAGGTGGCGACGACAATACCCATGAGCGAAGTTTCTTCTCATCGCATCCATGGCAGCCACTAGGGGCTTTGGCAAGGAGATGAGTCAAGGAACCAGAAATCCAAGGAAGATGGAGACAAGACAAGGAGAGAAAATCAAACCCAGAACAATTAGTTGTCATCCTTACCGTAGCTCATTCACTCATGGTCGCCTTCCTTCATTCTTGCTGCCGTTTACATAAGAAAGGAAAGAGGGAGACGAGAATAAGAGTGAAGAAAGATGATGTCGGGGGATAAAGGATTGCGGAAAAGTAGAAGGCCAATTTCGTCATTTAACCAACATTTCATAATTTCTATTTGGGACCGGGTCCTCTAAAGCTATTATCCAAATTTAGAGTATCTAATCGCTATTTTATATATTAGGGGGTCTTTATTTGTAATTTTCCCGAAAAATTTTGCAAAAAATAAAAATAAAAATAACAAGAGAAAATACCGATCAGAATAGGAATACCCTTTTAGTTCTAAAAAAAATTATAGATTAGAATCGAAATAAATATATCATCAAAGCATCTTTTACAATACTATAAAGTTTGTTAAGAGCGAATTAACCTACATAAATATATATCAAACAAGTAATGTATGTGGATATATGTGTATATATATTTGAGAAAACGCGACTGGATATCAAAGCATTCAAAACTCTTTATCAAAGGATGGGGAAGTTACGTGATGAGCAATGTCTCCGACCACAAGTGCTTTAATTTTTCCCCCAAATATATTCACAACATTAACAATATAAATAAATAAATATATATATATATATATATATATTAATTGGTGTAATTACTCGATGGGTGTGGCTAAAGCCAAAAAGATGCATGTACATGATTGACTGACACAACCAAAGGTTGCAGAATTAATAAAGGAGGAGATGAAAGAAGGCCAAACAAAAAGAAGGGGGGAAAAAGCTTTAGAATTAGGTTGTTAAAATGAATTATTTATATCCTTTTTTTAGAAAATAAAAAAAATCTACATGAATCTATTTTGAAAGCTTTTCTTCTTCTTCTTTTTTCCCCAAATAGTAAAACCTGATAAGATCGAGACAATATCTAAACAACTCTACAGACTATTCTCAATCTTTAATTATTTACTAATTATTATTCTACTTAACGTCTTAATTTCTCCAATATCCAAATAGTTATTATTTACCCACCCTAATATTACTTAATCATCCTAAATAATCAGTATAGACATTAAATACACACATATGTCTCTTTATATAGGATAATTTTATTTAGATATTTCATTTGATATTTATTTACTTTTAACACACTGTAATGCCTAAAATAAATTATAAAACATATAATTATTTGTTCAATCATACTATATTCTTTATATATATTTTGAGGTGACAACTAATTTTGTTTAGTCCTTAAAAGATGGGATGTTACATTAATCATATGAAAATCAAGCTTCAAAAGTTGAAGCAAAATGTATACAAAATCTACAAGGTAGCACACATCATCAACTAGGAACTCTGGAGGAAGAGTAACAAAGAAACTTAAAGAGGAGGGAGAAGAATGGAAGGATGAAGGAGCTGAAGAAAGGCATATTTGAGAATGGAGGGAAAATGAACGTTGGTTGCATGCTTTATATACAAAAAGATGGACTGCTTTTAGATAGGCTGATCTGAATAGTCATTCACAATTATAAGCTTAGCCTGATTTGGTCTAATCCACGTGGTTTAGTTTGTAATCGTTCCCCCTTACATGGGCAATTCATAGTCCCACTAATCATGTAAGTCATCAAACCTAACATTCTCCCCATTTCGTATGATAGTAAATCACTTAAAAAAAAAAAATGTTTAAGGATAAAAGCAAAAGAATAAGGCACTATTAATAGATATTTGTACACAATAATTATTCGGGAAAACAAAAAGGAGCCTAGAAATATAAAATCCCAGAATGATACACTGAAATTGCAAGATTCCAATGAGTATGAGATCCTCTTGGTCAAAAAAAAAAATGAGTATGAGATCCCAAAATAGGATTTGAAATTTCAAAAAAAAAAAGTGAAAAAATGTTCCTTTTTTTTTTATAAAAAAAAAAAAAGTCCACACCCCCTCGCTAGCGAGAGGAATTTTCTATGGGACAATGGTAGAATTTACATTACGCTTTGGTCCTCTATCATATGATGAATTTGATAATTTTTTTATTTCAGATGTGCCAAGATAAAAAATTGCATGGCTTTAGAACATAGTTTAAAATTGCTTGTTTTTTATAGATTATATATTTTCAAGGGAGTAGAGCGCCCAAAACTATACTTAAGCTGAAATGATTGATATCGCCAAAATATTAATGGAAAAAAACAAGGTGAAGCGGATGTGTAGTGACAAGGTACGAAAGCCCTAAAGTAAGATTTAAATGTACCAGGGGGTCAGGTAGTCCTATCACACTCAAGCAAACTACAAATTTGCCACCAATATGTAATATCTAGACGAGGTAGGCAATGTGATGATAGAGTTGAATGTAAAATAAATATAAGAACAATATGAACTATAAATAAGTTCAATCATAATAATATTGGGGAAAGCAAAGCACAATCAAAACCCAAACAATCTACATATTATGTTTCTATAGACATCATTTGCCAAGAAGAACAAGGGATCAGGGCACAAACTTAATGTCTTTGAAGTACTCATGCTCAAGAGCGTTCCTGGCTGTAATTCTTCTGCTGGGATCCAAGCAAAGCATACTCTGGAATAATAATATTTCGCGCACTTAAATTTGGGTAGACAAGGTTCCATGGGTATAGTTTAGATGATTAACGTGACAAATATACGTTAATATCTGATTTAAATAAAAACTATGGAAAATATGAATGAAGAAGAGTATAAAATAAGGTAGCTTGCCGGATGACAAAATGAAATTTTGCTAGTCGCATACGTATCTGATAAATAACGGGGAGCAACGCAAATCCATTTTAAATAAGTCAAATCACCGCCAGGGAACTAATACTAGGGGAAAAACTGACATGCATTAATGAGAAACACACCTCCCCCCCCGGGGGGCCCCAAAAAAAAAAAAAAAAAAAAAACCCAAGACCGGAAAAATATCCTTTGGGTTCAGTAATTAGTCCACTCAAATTATGCCAGCCACCACCAAGGTTAATTGGAAGAAACACATTGCATACTAATGAACTAGCATTTTGTTTACTTCCTGGCCAGCAGCAGATGAACTGCATTGTAAATAGCAACAAGGAATTGTTTGTCCCACACTCAGCTGACATTAACCTTTCAGGAGAGCCTCACCCCAAGAGCTAGCTCTTGGGAATATGGATCTCCTTTTTCTCGGTTATTTTCTTCCCCTCAGTGTGAGTACGGTTCCAATTAAGGTTAGTGTAAGCTGTCTCTCCAAGTTTCATATCAGCAGAAGTCTTCCAATCTCCATCAAGAAAGCGATTTAACCATTCAATCATGACATTACAAAATATTTGGTTTCATTTTCATTCCCATTATTACTATATCTGAAAGATGCACTTACAGAAAGAAGATCGATGCCAGTTGGCTCAAGATTAGGAACCACAGTTGCCAGGTCCTGCAAAGTAGAAATAAAAATCCATACTGCACGTTAACACTGAATACATTAAGAAGAACTCATGTTCAAGGAACTTAAAAACAGCAGCAACACGTAAGAACCTTTGGCGGCCACTTTGGGAAGGCTGATTTAAAATCAGGCAAAGAGGTCACCCCAGGCCACGTATCCTCATTTGGCGTACCCATGATCCTTCATATGAGCAATAATATGTCGAATTAGAATCACATCTAAACTTTGTATAATATGCACATTTGTGCAAAAAATTTTCCCCAAATACTTTCCCGTTCTTCAATACTTCAAAAATATTGGTTTTATATGTAAGTAAATATTATCATATTACTAAAGTCACAAATCTCAACCTCCACTTTCCTCTTCTCTAGTCAGGCAATATAAGAGGGCGACTGAAATGGCTAATAGAAATCCTTGATTGCCACCCTTTTATGTTATACAAGTTACAGCAATGAATAAGCACTTAATTCATATGGGAATACAGGAATATAAATTTCAAATCCAGATCAAAGTAACCATTTAAGAAATTCTTATGATTCTGCTTCATCGTAGCATGCATATGAAACATAAATCATTAAAATCAAATTACTTAGCCGTAGTCCAGGCTCCCGGTAAGAAAAAGAATAAACATAATCATGAACGTACAGAAACAAATAGGGACAATAATTTCCACTCCAGCAATCACTGCAGAAGCAAACATGACATGACACAACTTCGAACTAACATTTTTTCCTAATTCTTTTATTCATTTTTGGCTAACCTAGGTCTCCTATGCTTTGGCCCAAGATGACAGCCATCGCCAGAAAGACCTGATACCTGAGATGACCTCAGCCTAGGCAGCAGCCCCAAAATAATCACTCAAGTTTTCAAATGTGGGATGTCTAATTCTCAAGGGACGTGTTTATGAACAACTCAGCTCAACTCAAAACTCTCAAGGCTCTAGCAATAACTGATGACCACTAAGGACCTATTAAATGCAAGTCGCAAGTTACTATTTGACATTTGTACTAAGAACAATAAGGCTCATACTACAAGGTGAACCACAACCTATGCATAGGACGTCTAACCAGACAGCCTCAGGATCATTGGCAAAGAACACTATGAAACTGCACAAAGAGTTAAACAAACTTTACAGAATAAGACCAAATGAAACTTCAGAAGAATTTCAGTGCCGTACAATTCAAAGGTTTCCATATTTTCAACCCATGAAGTATTTCACTGGTTAGACCTTTTAATAATGATGAAACGAATAGTAATTATAAAGATAATTATAAATGCATCTGCAGGATAAAAAGAACAAGATGGGATAACAATGCATACTTTAAAGCACTACCAATTATTCTTCATCCCTCAAGGAAAAATAGAGAAAAAATATCCTGTTAGTTCCATTAGCAGAGTTTCCAATTAAGTCTCACATCTATCGGGAGTCAATGTTTGCATTTAGCCAGGTCGTAAGGGAGATTCTAAGGTTGAGAGAATATTATTACGCTAAGATTATTTGAGATCATCAAATAACAGGGAAATTCCTCTATAAGCACACTCTTCAAGGTTTGCAGAATACTAATTATAATTAGCAAGGGACAAGTATGGATACTGAAGGTCATTCAAAGTTAGAAGACATCATTTACCAAAGCCAATTACCTGAATATCTTGAACAACTCATCAATCTCAGAGTCTCCAGGAAATAGTGGCCGCTGGTTCAACATCTCCGCAAATATACAGCCCACTGACCATACATCAACTGGGGTAGAATACTGGCGAGATCCAAGCAATATTTCTGGTGCTCTGTACCATAGCGTCACCACCTACAGGCAGCGACCAATGAGAACTATACATGCAGAAATCATGAATAAATGAAAAGTAACCACAAAGTGAATTTACATGACTTCCAGCCACAAGACTTTACAATGTAAATTAATCTCTTCTTTCCTTAAGAAACTTCATTACATAGACCTCTATTCTATCATAAAAAGATGCACTGATCTCGAAAATTCTAAAACCACCCATTAGATGGAAATACCCTCAAAGATAAGATTGTCTTCTTCCGTTGAAAACATTACATAAGAATACTTAAACTAGTCAACTATATATTATAATATATTATTTTATCTCAAATATTATTTTTTTAAATGTAAAAAATATTTTGTTGATACTTGTTTGATTTTTGGTTTTTATTCATTTTATAGACAGATTATGATTTTCTTTTAAAAAAAAAAAATCAGTGAACTCATAATTTGTTAAATTTTGGGTAGTTATTTTAACCATTTGGACGTATTTTGGACATAATGGACTTGATTTTAGCTTATCTTTTGATTTCAAGGAATGAGAGAGTATCTACAAATGCGAGAATTGCACATGGAACTTTGTTTCTCTTTGAATTTTAGTCTCACCCATCCCCTTCCTCCCTGAGATTCTTAGCCCAACCCAGCTCCAATGTGAGGAATCTCTACAACCAAACTTCAAAACACAGCCACCTTCGTTTAATTTAAAGTTTGATCACCCAGTCCCCGTTCAATAACTCTGCAACAAGCCAATTAAGGCCCCTACAATCTGCTTCTAATTCAACCTTTCAACAATTTTCCCTTCCCATTATTTTACAACAAGCTGTACACGTATTAGCAAGTCTGATAGCCATTCTTGCAAAGTTATTTCTGATGATATTCTCATTATGTGTTCTGGAGCTGCAAGACAGATAATCAGCTCCATTTCTTTTTCCATTGCAGAGTGACAGCATGAACAATGTTTTCTTGGGAATTTTTTATTCATCTCTTTAAGTCACTTTTCAACAGTGCACTTTATAGGTTTTGGCAAGATAAAAGTCACTTTTCCCCCTGGATGCCTGATATAAGATTTGACTTTTCTTATCTCTTAAACGAATTGTTTCTCTGACAAAAAATTCTTGAGGAAGGTAATGAATCTGAGAAACGGATAACATACTTAAAATGGGGTGCACATTATACTCATTCCCTCATCAGAGTGCCTTTCTTTCTTTTTTTTTTTTTTTTTTTGACCAAAATCAGAGTGCCTAGATAAGGTAGGACATAGTCAAACCTCATGTGTAAATGTTCTGACAGGAATACCAAATGCCCTGGCCAATCCAAAATCTGCAAGCTTTAGTGAATTACTGCGGCGATCTATCAACAAATTCTGTGGTTTCAAGTCTCGATGAAGAACTCTATGCGAATGACAATAAGCAATGCCACAGAGAATTTGATAAAGAAACATCTGCAAAATAAATGATTAAACCAATCAAATTTCAATTGAATTGGTCCTTTGGCCAAGATTAGCAATTGTCTTTGAATTCACTATCAATGCTTCAAAATCATGGTTAAGCCAACAAAGCAGCCGACACAATTATACTATTTGGAGCCAGAAGCAATGTAAAACTTCACAAAATCAACTAAACCATTGATTAGGGATCAAGAGCTAGGAAGGGAACCCAGAAAGCATTTAAATATTGATAGCTATAGGGATTATGGTCTCTTCAATGCCAAGAAGCTAGGACTTTCAAGCCGAACTAGTTTAGTGATGAGTGAAACTCTTTTCTAGTCAATTCCATGAGATTATATCTGAAAAACTTGCTGAGTTGAAGATTACAGCAATTGTCTGGATAGCAGAATTTAATGGCTCAGTTAAAACACTCACTGCAGCACTTCATGCCTTCCTTCACGCATTGATTCTGAAAATAGAGCTTAGCTAGCCCCAAACCCAAGAGGAAACAATAATGGATGACCAAAAAGCCTTGAGACAATAAACTCCTATATTGTAGATAAAGCAAAATAGATCATGTTCAGGCATCTTTAACCCTTCATAACTCTAAAATTTATACAATCTCTTGTAGAATAATTGATAGGCTTTCCCATGCAGACTCTGAAATTTGAAAAAGATATGAATGATCTGTTAAGTTACTCAGCGTGCTTAATGACATTCCAATTGTCTAAGTGAAGGACTGGTGGTGTTTGATTATTTTGAACAAAAACAGATTGTGAGAGAAGCAGCTTCCGCATGCAGAACTCTCTCCCTCTCCCTCCCTCTCTCCCTCCCTCTATCTCACACACACACTCAGTAGGAGTCTCAAATTATTCGGAATAACTTGACTAAAGAAAGATATTAACTACAAGATAAGCTACAAATTAACATTGAGTTACAACACTGAATATGTTAATTCTAATCTTCTTGATAATCATAAAACCCTCATCTTTTAGGATTTTACTTGGATAGACTTATGAACTCTACCCTCAAGCTTAAGATTATACAAGCTGCAGCTTATTCCAACTATCACTAAACTTAATTTACGTGTGTAAACATATCTAGATTCCAGACTAGGAACTTAAATACTGCACTCGTATTTGAAAACGACAATATATCTGCACTAGAACAGGTACATGAAGCATTAAGAATGAAAATGTACCCAGATGGGAACACCTAGACACTATACAGCAACTTAAAAGTAGCTAGTACTTCATCTGACAATGTCCTCAGTAGATTAGCCACAGCTCCAGAATTATGGACACTCATTTTGCATGATTAAGCTCCTCAACTTTCTCCTAGCCGCTCCTCTCAGCCACGTCATCTAATCTCAATGGCACAGCTCCCAAAAAAATTTGATCTGCTTCACTTGAGTAGTCCTCTCAGCTAAACTTTGTTTATCGGGTTTCTCATTGATGCGCCCAGTACCATACAATTCCAGTACTTAAGTATAAAACTCACTACGTTGTTTTTATATTGTCAAACAATGATCACTTGTGTCACTTCAATCAGCAATTCATAGTCAAAACAACAACCATATAGCTCAATCAAAAAATGATGAGCTTAACCAATTAACACATTTAGATATTAGGCACAACTAGCACTTATGCTCCCTGAGCAAAAAGTTTTTGGATGAAAGCAATAGTAGAGCTTGCTCAAAGAATTAGTCGAAGCTCCAAATCCAACATAAAATCCAAGATAATAAAGATACTTAGGGCTTTCTCAGGTGTAAGAATGGGAAAGAAAGTCGGTAATGATTAAAGTTCAAACCCTCCTAATGTAATTATAAAAACGAAAATAAGATATTACAGGTACAGTCTTCTCTCAAAGCAAGCTTAACTATCATGTATGTTTTCAGATAAGAACAGAAAAAATATGGCTTGCATACACACAATGCATACCTCTTCGAGTGATGAGTGATGAGTGATGAGTGATGAGTGATGAGTGATGAGTGATGACTCCATACAATCATACGAACCTAGTTCTATATTTGATTATGAATCTCTAATCCTTTAGGACTTCCACTTAAGTACGTCTCTGATCAGATATCAACAAATTACCAGAAATTTTATTTCAAATGTCAAAAAACCTTTACATGACATAATATCAATCAGGTAATTTATATTTAACTAAGTCATTCATCACAAGACTAGTGAAGCAAGAATTAATGAGGAGGGACCTGCATTCATCCCTTTTTGACATATACAAAGTAAAGTGAAAGGAATTGAAAGCTATAACATTGCAGGCTGATTAAATTTCCTTGATAAAGCATTATATATTATTTTCATTTTTTGAGCGAGATACAAACCTATAATTAAGGCAGTCACATATTTAGTTATCCAAAGCTAAAACACCAAACAGAGAAATTATTTACACACTTTTATTTGTCGATGATCTTTTGCAAAATCAGGAGATGAATCCATGTGCTTCTTCAGATCCAGGTCCAGGTACTCAAAAACCAGGTACAAACGCTTCTCACTGTGTACTACATCCTGTAACCTGTCATACACATAGCCATCAAGCATACACCATGAGGATATGGCCGAAATGAAAGAAGAACAATGGGACAACAGCTTAGTGAATAAACAAATTTAAGAGGAAATTTTATATGGACAAATTGAACCACCCCCATCTTATTTTTTATAGCACAGCATAACAGCCTACAAGTATGTCTTCCATAGAGCCTATAAAACTACCCAGATAGAATTTATATTGTTTAAAGGGGATGATCATAGTGGGGCTTATGAAACCATTTGACAAAAACACCAATAATAGTATAGACTCAACCATTCAAAAGAGGGAAAAAAAAAACAAAAAAAAAAGGGAAAACCTACAACAACAACAACAAGAAGATATGTAGTGATTAAGTAAAAAATGAAGTCTCATGCCATATTAGAGAGTCAGATTAGCATTGTGTTTATTTTGCTGAATATTTCATGCTCATGTCTTATTCCATATGATTGGGTTACAATATATAGAGTCCGGATGAGAAATAATATCCGGTTACAATCAATCAGTCATAAATTACATATATTGCAATACCTCAATAAATCAGGAAATATATATTCTAGCTAATATCATGGGCAATTAATGGAGAGAATCAAGGGAGATAATCAGGGGCTTTCTAACACTCCCCCTCAAGCTGGAGAGTAAATGTCAACCATTCCCAACTTGCTTCGAAACCCTTCAAACTTGACTCTGGCTAAAGGTTTGGTCATGACGTCAGCAATCTGATCAGTTGAGCGCACATAGCTCAGGTTAATTGTGCCATCTTCAACCTTTTCTTTGATGATCAACCTTTTCTTTGATGAAGTGCCAATCAATGTCAACATGCTTTGTTCGGTCATGATACACAGGATTCTTGGTCATTTCAATGCTGGCTTGGTTGTCACACCAGAGGTTCATAGGTCCTTCATAGGAAATTCTCAATTCCTTCAAAAGTCTGATCACCCACATTCCTTCACATACCCCCAAGGCTACAACTCTTAGCTCAGCTTCAGCACTACTCCTTGAGACTACTGTCTGTTTCTTGCTTTGCCAAGTGACTAGGTTTCCCCAAACATAAGTGCAGTATCCTGTGACAGATCTTCTGTTATCCACAGCTCTCCCATGATCTGCATCAGTGTAGACCTCTTTGTTCCTTGTACTCCCCTTTTTAAAGAATATTCCTCTTCCAGGATTGAGTTTGAGGTAGGTCAGGATTCTGTATACTGCTTCCATATGTTCTTCCTGGGGTTGATGCATAAATTGGCTTACTACTCCAACAGCATAGCTAATGTCAGGCCTTGTATGAGTCAAGTAGATCAGTTTACCTACAAGTCTTCTGTACCTTTCTGAGTTGACTGGTACCCCGTCTGGTTTCACTTCCAGATTACATGATTCTTCCATAGGCGTCTCACTAGGTTTAGCCCCAAGTATTCCTGTTTCGTGGAGCAAATCAAGTGTGTACTTTCGTTGAGACACACTTATACCCTTTTTGGATCTAGCAACCTCCATTCCAAGAAAGTACTTCATTTGTCCTAGGTCCTTCACTTGGAATTCCCTAGTTAGAGCTTTCTTGAGTTGGGAGATAGAAACTTCATCACTGCTAGTTATGACTATATCATCCACATACACAATTAGGATCGTTACCTTTCCATTACTATGTTTAACGAAGAGAGTGTAATCAGCTTGTCCTTGGATGTAGCCAAACCTTTTGATTACCTTGGCAAACCTGTCGAACCACGCTTGTGGAGACTGTTTCAGGCCATATAGTGATTTCTTCAGTTTGCAAACTGAGTTGGGTGGAGCTATTACTCCATCTGGGATTTCCATGTACACTTCCTCCTCCAAATCTCCATTTAGGAAAGCATTCTTCACATCTAGTTGATGTAGAGACCAGTCAAGGTTAGCAGCTAGAGACAGGAGTACCTGGATGGTGTTGAACTTTGCCACAAGAGCAAATGTTTCTTGATAATCAATCCCCTAAGTCTGGGTGTACCCTTTTGCAACTAATCTTCCTTTGTACTTGTTGATACTTCCATCAGGATTGAATTTAGGGGTGAAGATCCACCTGCAACCCACTGCTTTCTTGCCCTTAGGAAGTGTGATAATATCCCACGTGTTATTTTCCTTTAAGGCTCTCAACTCCTCATATGCGGCACGTTTCCAATTAAGATCTTTCATAGCCTGTTGAAATGTTTCTGGAATCTTCACCTGTGAGCTATTCACCATAAAGGTTTGCATTCTAGCAGATAAATTGCCATAGGAGACAAATTTTTGAATAGGATGCTGAGTACATGATCTTACCCCCTTTCTAAGTGCAATGGGCCATCCTAGCTCTTCAGGATCCAACTCTGGATTGGAATCATGTTGCTGCCTTGGAATGGAAGGAACCCTACTGCTACTATCCTGCTCACCTGATTGAGGACTTGAACGCTCTGTCACTCCTGCATCAATTTCAGCATTCGTTTCCATTGGGTGAGTCGAGTAAGGAGTGTTTGTGGGGTTTTGGTGCTCTAGTGGAGGTGTAGGACTAGGGGTTTTTGGTTCCGGTTCAGGGACAGTGATTTCTTCTTGTGGTATGGCAGGTTCAAGAGGGGTGGTAAGGTGTGTTGGGATTGGTCATAGGTTCAGGTGTAATTAGCCATTCTACTCCATAGTGCTCCCCCTGAATGGGTAATTTGGGATAATAAGCATCATCCTCATAAAAAACTGTGTCTTTGGAGATTATGAGTTTTCTGGTAGTGGGACAATAACACTTATACCCCTTTTTGGTGGAGGAATACCCGAGGAAAATACATTTTTCTGCTCTAGCATCAAGTTTGCCCCCATCATGTTTATGAACAAAGACGACACACCCAAAGACCTTTTGAGGGATGGTATTGATGATAGGTGAGGTGGGGTAGGTCTCGAGGAGTTTTTGAATGGGGGTAGTGAAATGGAGAATTTTTAAGGTCATTCGATTGATGAGATAAGCAGCGGTTAGCACAGCATCTCCCCAAAACAGACTTGGAACATTTCTTTCCATCATAATAGCTCGGGTTACTTCTAGAAGATGCCTATTTTTCTGCTCAGCAACTCCATTTTGTTGAGAAGTATAGACACATGAGGTTTGGTGATGGATTCCTTCCTGCTCAAGAAATTCCCTAAAGGCTCCACTCACATACTCTTTAGCATTGTCACTTCTCAGAACTTTGATGGGAGTTTGGAATTGGGTTCTTACAAAAGAGTAAAAGTTTTTGAAAATTTGTAAAGCTTCAGATTTCTCTTTCATAAGGTAAACCCATGTGACCCGGGTGTGATCATCGATGAATGTAATAAACCACTTTGTGCCTGTTCGGGTGTTGATTTTGGCTGGTCCCCAAATGTCAGTATGAATCATTGTAAACGGGGCAGTAGGTTTGTAAGTATGTTTGGGATAAGAGGCGCGAGTTTGTTTGGCAATTTGACACGTTTCACATTGGAAAGGAAAAGAATTTTTATTGAATAAAGTTGGAAACACATACTTCATATAATCAAAGTTGGGGTGGCCTAATCTTTGATGCCACAACATTACATTTTTATTCTGAGAATTAGAGCTAACCATAGCTTTCTTTGCTCCTGCAGTCTTCATATTTTTTCCTTCAAAGTAGTAGAGTCCATCCCATTCTTTAGCAGTCAAAATCTTCCTCCCCGAGGTCGAATCTTGAAAAACACACTTAACATCATCAAAGATTACCCGACATACTTGTCCTTTAGTCAATTTGCTCACAGATATAAGGTTGCAGGTAAGAGCAGGAACAAACAAAACATTATGGATTTCCAGATCATCAGATAGGGCCACAATGCCAACACCCTCAACTTTAGTATATAGTCCAGTTGCTACTTTTACCCTAAGGTTCTCATGACAATATTTGAGGGTTTTGAAGAAGGACTTATTACCAGTCATGTGGTCTGTAGCACCGGAGTCAACAATCCAGGTCTCATCACTAGTTACCATTGCATTAAGGGCTATAATAGAATTACCTGACTGAATCAAGTTCACGTTGGAAACAGATTTTGATTTGTTTTGTTTTTCAAGTATCTTACGAAGCATTTGAAGCTCTTCTCTGGTCAACTGGTCTCCATCATCACCTTTTTCTTCAGAGGAGGTGTGGTGGCTTTTTCTATCTTCCCGTTGTTTCTGCTTCCCTTGGGTTGGTTTCCCATGTAGTTTCCAACATTCGTCTCTGGTGTGGCCTTTCTTGTTACAGTGATTGCACCACTTGTTCCCTTTCTTCTCAGATCCCTCGAATGTTGGGGACCTCCTCGTGACCAATGCTGAGCCATCTACTGGGGTTTGGTTACCCTGAGTGAGGTGTCTCCGGCTTTCTTCAAACTTAACCATACTGAAGACTTCAAATAGGGAGGGAAGCGGTTTTAGACCCATAATTCTGCCTCTTACTTCTTCAAAGACATCATTCAAACCCAATAGGAAGTCATAGGTTCGTCCTTTTTCCACCAGTTGTCTGTAGTAATTAGCATCATCCATGTCCTTCCAAGGATGAACTTCAAAGAGATCCAACTGCTGCCATATCTTTGTTAAAGTGCTGTAATATTGTGTTACTGTTAAGTTTCCTTGCTTCAGATCTTTGAGCTGCCTCCTTAGATCCAATAGGGCTGCAGTGTTGTCTAGTGTGGAGTAAGTCCTCTTAGCAGCGTCCTAGATTTCCTTAGCTGTGCTTGCCAAGAGGTATCCTTCACTGATTTCGAGAGTCATTGAGTTGCACAGCCAAGACATCACCTGATTATTTTCAGCAAACCAGGTGTCAAATTTGGGATCATTATGTGAAGGTTGTTTTGCCTCTCCATTGATATATTTCTCCTTACGCTTCCCACGTAGATACATTAATACACTTTGAGACCATTGGAGATAGTTGCTACCATTAAGTTTGTGAGCCACCACCATAGCTTGATGTTCAGAGGTTAGGGATGGTTCTGGATCAGAGGCTTGAGAGGTGACTAAAGGTGAAGAAGCAGTGCTTTGAGTATTTGAGGATGTACCGGACATAAGGGCCATTGGAATATTACGAACGGACCCAAAAAGGGGTGGGAATTCTGATGGGTTCATTTTCTGGATCTCTGGGAGGCACTATTGGTTTTCCGGCGGCGGCACGAGCAATTCACGCGCAGAGGCAGTGACGGCGCATGGGCTTCACGCGCGGAGCTTGTGACGGCGCGTGGGCTTCACGCGCAGCTCCGTTCGACATCGTCTTCAAAGGATGCGCCGATCTGAGGGCGCCGGTGAGGACTGGAGGGGCGGTGTCGTCCACGGTCTGCTCCTGGCTTCAGATCTGGGACGCCTCACTCTCTCTCTCTCTCTCTCCTTGCGTTCTCTCTCTCTATCTCACGGCAGCAACGCACGAAATTTTCTAGGTTCAGGAGGAACCCTACGCTCTGATACCATGTTTATTTTGCTGAATATTTCATGCTCATGTCTTATTCCATATGATTGGGTTACAATATATAGAGTCCGGATGAGAAAAAATATCCGATTACAATCAATCAGTCATAAATTACATATATTGCAATACCTCAATAAATCAGGAAATATATATTCTAGCTAATATCATGGGCAATTAATGGAGAGAATCAAGGGAGATAATCAGGGGCTTTCTAACACATTTTACACAATAAGGCTCAGCCTTCAAGTATTGGTAATTTGTAGTCATTTGGGCTACAAAATGATGAACTTAGCAAGAACATCCCTTTAACAATCTACTGCAACCCACACAAACAATTTCCCCTCAGTAGGGACTCAAATGATATCTACAAAAATCTTGATGCCGCATCAACTATCAGCATTCACCTTATACAATTTATTATCCATATCTATGTTTATAATGGATGTACAAGCTGAATTCCCAACTGCTGCAGTATTGATTTACGAAAGACACCCTAGAAAGGATTATCATGTACAGGCTCACTTTGAATATTACCAGTTTCATTTCCTTTCTCCAGACAAAGTATTCTTGCTTACAATTCAGTTTCATGATAGCCAACCAACGCATTTATCAAATAATTTATTAAAAAGAACATATTATCAGGCAACAAATGAGTCACATATAAGTTGTAAGCATACTCAAATAAGAACTATCTCAAGGATCAAAGTGAATTACTGAAATTAACCACACAGAAACGCAAGTATACCTAACAATATTCCGATGCTGCATTTCTTTCAAGAGCGAAATCTCTCGAATCGCAGTGCTAGGCACTCCCTCATCTTCCTGCTCCAATCGAATTTTTTTCAATGCTATGGTCTCATTCGTGACGCGGTCCCGAGCCTTGTAGACCACACCGTAGGTGCCCTCACCTATCTTCTCGACTTTCTCGTACTTCAAAATTATTTAAAAAAAAAAAAACAGAGAGATAGAATCGGCAGATATTCGAAGAGGAACTCAAAATTGAACTCAAAGTCCACTACATTATACGAACCTGTTCCATGAAGCGAGCTCAGAGTTTGCAGCGAAGTTCTAAATCAAGAGAGAGAAATGAACAAAGATTAAAAGATAAATTGGTGAAGAAAGTATCATTAAGTACACGTGCAAGAAGTGGCAAGTTACCGGTGCCGGAAAAGGAGGGATTCTGCAGTGAGAGTAACAGTCGATCCACAGCCTCCTTCCCGGCGAGAGACTTGTGTCTTGTCTTGTGGTAGTCAGTTTCTTTCTCGGCTTCAAATCCCCCTCCCAAGCTGGTCTTTTTTGTTGCATAATAAATTATATTATGTTATATTTGGTATATGTCCATTAAGGGAAGAAAAAGTGAAAATTGGGAATAAATCCCTTATTAAAAAATTAATTGGCTAATATCACATCCAGATAATTATCACTTAAAAAGCGAAGAATTTAGGACTAATCAAGGGCCAGATAGTGTAGTAAAAATAGAGAAGGAACAAATTTTGAAGTGAAATTGGTGAAAGAATCAAACTTTCATTTTAAAAGGTTTCGGTCAAGGAAAGACAAAACTAAAAATTATGCTCGAATGTTTCCAAAAAAATTTATGAAAAATAGAATAGAGAGTCTAGAACACTCCTCCAGTCCTTAACATAAGACTTATTTAACTAATTTGATTAGATTAAAAAAATTAGATAAGTTAGTTAAATATAAGAAATATGACATATTTTTCCCAAAGTACCATAATCATTTTTCATAATATCCTCATTTCTTCTTCTATTTGATTATGGTTGAGGGAGTACCTATGGGAGTAATTTAGGAAAAAGTGATAGATATGAGAAATAGGTCTTATATTTAGAACCAAAATCAACTCAATAATTAAGTCTTATATTAAGGACAGGAGAAGTAGTATTTAAGGCCTAAAAGGTGCAAACAGAGTAAAAATAATTTAGGAAAAATTTCAATTAAGAACCTCTATAGCAACATAATTTTGACTCAAAACCAAATAATTCTGAAACATCACTACAGGACTAAAGGAGCCAAATGAAATCAATTGAGGAATGAAAAAGACATAATTGCCCCTAATAATTGTTTCCCCTTAAATTTGGAAAAGATAATGGCTGAAAATTAGGGTCATTCTTTCCGCTCTTTCCTCTATCACTATGAAATCTCACAGACTCATCTCTTTTCCACTCTCAAAACTCATCGTCTGTCTTGTGCTTCTGTCACTCTGAAAAGTCGTCCAAAGGACATTCATCGCCATTCATTGTGTTTGTCACACCTTACTATTATATTGACTTAGGTTCCTTTCAAAATCATTTTAGACCACATTGGATGGTTTTTGGCTCACTTTTTACCATAAAAACGCTAAACTTCGGATTTTTACTGTTCATTGGGTAAAAATCCCGTTTTTCTGGCCCAACTTCAAAAATTCATAACTTATTCCACAAAAATCTAATTGGGGTGTTCAAAATTATACTTAAAGCTCTTTAAGTCTTCTTTCAAGGAAAAATAATCTCATTGTCCAATTCCTTATGAAAAAGTGTCAGGTTTTTGAGAAATACAACACTGTCCATTTGCCAAAAATCCTTTTTCCAGATTCTGACCTTTAACTTTGAAAAATCATTATAAATCATATACTGGGCCATTTTTAACGTATTAGCTATCAAATTGAAGCTCAGGACGTTATCTTTCATCATGCCAAATTTCGTGACTAAACGCATTCAGGAGCATAATCAAAAGTTCACGTGAAACAGACAGTGTCAGTGTGCTTACAGCACTGTTAGTATAATATGTACATAACCAAAATGAGTTCATGAATTTTTATGGCTAAACCCCACAATTAGCCTTCAATCTGCAGCTTTCCCTTAGAGGATTCAGGCCCTAAAATGTTAGGTTGCATTTGTGGAATGAGATTTCATTGAAATCCCAATAGCAAATTAACCAACTATAACACCAATAAGCATCATCAACATGCACAATTATATTAATTACTATTGGTGAACTAGCATGCTTATCATTTGGCAAACTCAATCATGCAAAGGCTAAAGCAAGAAAGTACAAAGAGCAGCCACATTATAATCAAGAAAGTCCAACCACATAATAGCAATTAATCATGCAATAATCAATAATGCTAAGTTAGTATTAGTAGTTAGGTTTAACTTGCTACCTTGCTCCAAAAGCTTTAGCTTTCTTTCCTTCTCCTCTTTTCCTTCACAAATATCAAACCATAAAAAAGGGCAGCAAGAATTATTAACCAACCAAGAAAAAGCAAGAACATAAATCAAAAATGATTCTTGATCCATAAAGCTCCCTCCTTTGTTCACTATTTTTGGACTTATTTCTCTTTAACCTTAAAAATCACTTCGTGACTCATTCCTACATGGTTTTTCATGTAGATTCCAAATATGGGCTTAGATCTAGGGAAATAAAATTGCTTCTTTCAGCTACCCTTTGACCGAACCACTAGAGGACTTGAACCAAAAATCACAACTTTGCTTTAAAGCTTCCAACACTTGTTCCTTTTGGTTTACCCTACACCATTTCTTATTTTAAGCATCATGGAAGCCTTAAAACATTGAAAAACTCATCCTAGGGTTCATTCAATAGCTTGGCCGAAAATAATACTCAAAGAAACAACCATGAAAAATGCTTTAAAACAACTTATAATCACTTGCAAACACTAGGAACTAGCTTGTGTTGTTGTGTCTTAACAAGTATGATGAGCAAAACTCCCTTCCCCTCTAAATATTCAGTTCGTCCAGTATCAAAAGAGAGAGGAGACAGATTTTTCAACCGTGAAAGAGAAAGAAAACAAGATAAGAACATATCTAGAGCCAAGAACTCACCTTAAACCTTGATTGTATGACCAAAGATGCAAGCTTTCTCTTGTTTTTCTCTCAAAGCTCTCTCTTTTCTCTCCCTTTCCTCCTTGGCCGAAACTCACATCTGAAATAGGGGAGAGAAGAGCTTGTTTAATGGTTCAAAATATCTCAACCACCATCTTTAATGAGAGTCCAAGTGTTATTACCCCCTTAATCTTAATTTCTCTTTCTTAATTAACAAAAATCCAAAAGAATTTAATTACCAAAGTCAAAATCCTCTCCATTTGAGGAGTAACACTTGGCAAGTTCAAATCTTCTCCATCAAAAGCTTGACACATGGCTCAATATGATCCCTTTGACTTGTAAGACACTAATCTTGCTTTATCAGTATACTTTGACTCTAAGTTTAACTTCTTTTCTATAATTACAGTAGCTTAGCCTCTGTAATTATTTTCTGTCAGATCCTTAATTTAATCTCCTCATTTTTATCTTCCCAAATTGCCCTCTTTGCCTCAAAATTAATTTCCTCATAATTAATTAAAAAGGAAAATTAATTTCCTTCTCTTTAGGGATTTTTCCACTTTTCATCATTATTTGGAAAAATCTTGGATACTTGAGGATCTTTATTTAATTCCATAATTCCTTATAATTCCTTGGGATCTCATAAGAATTTTCTTGGAATTTTATTCCCCTTCCAAATATTTATTTGGAATTTTCCAAATAAAATCCCTTAATTAGCCTAAATCACCCTTAAATTCTCTTATAAATTATCTAAGGGTAATTTGATCATAAAACCAACTTTATAATTTCATATAACTCTCAAAGGATATTATCCTCATTTTTCCTCAATTTTCCAAGGCTTGGAAAGATTTTTCCTTATTTAAATTTTGACCAATTTTTCCTTATTTAATCAAATTCCTATTTTTGGCTTGGGAAACTACTGGAATTATTTTCCACCAAAATTCTCCTTATTATTTTTAATCCTCAACACTTTGAGAATATTTCATATTTTTAATTATCATAATGCTGGATGTGACAGTGTTGGTTCTCTCACTCTCAAAACTCACAAAGGTCGTATGAGGGAGGTTTATCAGCATCATCATCAGGTGGCAAGGGTATTGCCATTATGGCGCATTCTAAGCTTTATAACTAGAGAAAAACACAAAGCAAGAGGGAGGGTCTAATTGAGAGAGAAAACTTAGAAGCCATCTCATTTATTCATTTATACACAGTACATATGTATATAATATACTCATTGAGAGATAGATATAAAAAATGTAGAAGATATGATTGTATATGATTTACACGTTTCTTCGCACTTATTATCTCTCTATAGTCTTTCCTCTATCTCTCTTAAAATGCATCACACATACTCTATTGAGAATTTAAAAAGTTTGAATTAATAAATATATCAAAGCCTTCACATTCTTCCCCAGTAGCATTCCTTCATTAATGAGTTTTTGCTTAGCTCTGGTTGGTTTTATATTTAATATGTAAGCAAAGGAGATTCGATACATAAATTCACAACAGGAACAAGTTTATTTACAAGTGGGTTAATTTAATTGAAAAGGTTCAAGATAATTTACAAGTATGGGAGGAACTATTCACACATGGAATTTGCAAATTTGCGATAAGGATAGATAAATTAACAACATAAATAAGTCCATTTGCAAGTGAGTTAATTTAATTGAAAAAGTTCTTGATAATTTACTAGTATAGAAGGAATTATTCACAACTGGAACTTAAGAATTTGTAACAAGAATACATAAATTAACAACAGAAATACATCCATTTGCAAATGAGTTAATTTAATTGAAAAAGTTCCTGATATTTTTCAAGCGTGAGAGAAATTATTTACAATTGGAACTTGCGACTTTGCAACAAGGATAAATAAATTAACAATAGAAATATGTTTATTTGCAAGTGGGTTAATTTAATTGGAAAATTTAATTGCCTGGGAGGGAATATTCACAACTAAAATTTGCATATTTGCAATGAGGATACATATATTAATAACAAAAACACGTCAATTTGCAAGTAGGCTAATTTAATTGAAAAAGTTGAACATGATAATATAACAAGTCTGGAGGGACTATTTACTAGTGAAATTAGGTCATTTGCAATAAAGATATGCACATTAACAATAAGAAATCGTCCATTTACAAGTAAACTAGTTAAATTGAAAAAGTTAAACATGATTTTTCACGAGTGTGGGAGAGACTATTCATAAGTGGAATTAGGTAATTTGCAATACGAATACACACATAACAACAATAACTCATACATTTGTAAGTGGATTAAAAAAGTTGAACATGATTATTCATAGGTCTGGGAGGAACTATTCACAAGTGGAATTACGGCATTTGCAAGAAGGATACGTAAATTAACAACAAGAATATGTCTATTTGCAAGTAAGTTAGTTAAATTCAAGAAGTTGAATATGATAATTCACAGGTTCTTCCCACACTCGTGAAAAATTAGGTTTAACTTTTTCAATTCAACTAGTTCACTTGCAAATAGACAAGTTCTTATTGTTAATGTGCGTATCCCTGTTGCAAATTGCCTAATTCTACTAGTGAATAGTCCCTCTTGACTTGTTATCATATTCAACTTTTTAGTTACACTAGCCTGCTTGCAAATGGACGAGTTTCTCTAGTGAATCAACTTATCCTTATTGCAGATTTTCTTATTCCAGATGTCAATAGTACACCATATACTTGTAAATTGGTGGTGAAAGACAAAATATTAGAATTAATTGACATGTAACATACTCATAATATATATTTCCTAAAAAGGAAATTGTGAAAATTCTCTATATACAAATTTTAACACATTATAAAGTAGCTTAAATTATGTCTCTAATAGAAAATATAACAATGGCTATGTCATTGCTTTCTTTCGATTGTGTCTTTATTTGTTGAAGTAGTTTTGTAACAGCAGCTGACTTCTTCTTTCTTCTATGAGTAACAAGCCACCAAACAACTCAAACCTTAGTGAAGTTTTTTGATCCTATAGCACAATAATAAGTACGATCAATAAGTTCACACAGGTGCAATAATCATGACTCAAAATAATGAATGAAGTCATAAACATATAATTCAACTCCTACTATTGTATAATAATGCATGGTAAATTCATAGCATGCAACTTTCGTTCTTACATAAACCTCAAACTTGTAAATACACTAATTGTCATGCACTGGTTCTCCTTGTAAATTTAGCTTGTTAATGCATTAGTTCTCCGCATAAATGAGCTAACTTCAATTGTTACACTACTAAATAACAAATTGCTATAATTTACCACTTAGCACAAAAAATTCACAAAATCATATGAAATTATAGAGGGGGAATGAATCAACCAATAGCAAAAACATCACAAACAAGATAATCGGAAAGTCATGAGCAATTATAGCAGCTAATATAAAGAGATACAATGACATAACACAATACCCATACCAAAAGAGACGTATAGTGAAATATAGGTTGGGATATCTCATTTTCAAATCTCCTTTGCATAGATATTGAATATAAAACCAACCAAAGTCAAGAAAAGCTCAATAACAAAGGAATGATAAACCTCCCTTAAATGACCTATATGAGTTTTGAGAGTGAGAGAACCAGTATAATGAATGGCGATAAATCTCCTTTAGACAACTTTTCAGAGTGACAGAAGCACAAGACAAACGATGAGTTTTGAGAGTGAGAAAGGGAAGGGTTTGTGAGATCTCAGAGTAAGAGGGGAAAGAATAGGAAGAATGATCCTAATTTTCAACCCTAATTTTTTTTTTCAAATTTAAGGAGAAACAGTTATTAGGAGCAATTATGTATTTCTTATTCCTCAATTAATTTCATTTGGCGCCTTTGGTCCTGATATTTCAAAATTATTTGGTCCTGAATGGAAATTATGTCGCTACAAAGGTCTTTAATTGAAATTTTCCGAATAATTTATTTCAGAAATTTTGGTAAGTATTAGTCTTTTGGCTAATTGAGGAAAGTGAACAAAATGAATTATTTTAAATATATAGAGGCCTCAATAATTCACACAAAAATGAGAAAAAGTATTTGAAAGGTTATTATAAATTTTAAAATTATTCTCAACCTCTAAAAATATAGAGGTTAGCTTTAAACTATTTAAAGCTGAATTATGTCGATAAAAGGTTGATTTTGGGAAAAATTAAATAGAAGGAATTATAAGTCAAATTTTGATCTAAGAAAAATTGGCAAACCTCTCCTCATCCAAAAAAAAAAATTTATTAGCACAGAGAAATAAATTTTTAGAAGTAATGGATTAGACAGGTTCAAGAAAATATTTTAACTAATATCAAAAAATTATACAGTGAAATAGCCAAAAGCTTAGTAAAGCAAAATTTTTCACAATTTTTTTGCATGATTTGGTGCCAAAATAGAGGGAGAGGACATAGATGAAATAATATAATTTGTTAAGGGATAAACTTAGATGAATGGAATTATTTAATGAAATATTATTTTTAAATCACATTATTAATAGGTAGAAGGACACTTGGCAAGGTAGGAGAACAATTGGCAATTTAGAGGGACATGTGGCATGATCTTGTTATCAAGAGCTAAGTAACCACAGAATTCTAGGGTTTACCTAAGGGCAAAAATAGAAATGTAAGCCAAAAATTTGTTTATAAATACCCCTTTAATTCACACAATTTGAAAAAATTGAGAACACTTGGGAAGGAAGTTTTGCTCTTGGAACTTTGAAAAGGAAGAGGAGAAAGAGAAGAAGAAGATTAAGTTATTATCAAGCAATCATCAGAGGTAAGTAAAATATTCATTAAGGTTTTAATTACCTTGATTAGTGCTTGATTTAAAATTAATTTTGATGGTTGAAAATAGATAAAATCCTAGGGAAAACTTGCTGCCTAAAATGTCACCTAAAGAGATATGAATGATTCAAGAAAGGTATATAGATTAGAGGATAGAAAATGGTTAGAAACTAGTATTTTAACTTGATTTATGGAAGAATTCCAACTTGTGACATTATTGTATACCATTTAGCCAAGTTGGGATTATAGGGTTAGAGTTTGATTCTTGTTAATTTGATGCTTCCAATAAGTTTAAAAGGTAAAAATATGTAGGGCTATGTGGAGAAAATGTGTTTGAAAGCATTAAAATTGAGAATGACTTTTTTAGAATTTTAACACTATGTTTCAGCCAAGTGAAGTTTAATGGGAAGGAATTGGATTTTGATAAAACTAAGCTCTAATATGGATTCTATATGAAAAATAATGTAGAAAAAGGCCAAAGAGAATTATATTAGAAAAGATGATGCAAAAACCCTAAAATTAAGGATTAAGGGCTAGGGTTTTAAGTTAGCTGTTTGATGGAATTATTTAAGTAATCAGAATGCCATTATTGTGTGATTGATAGGCATTGAATTTGAGCAAGAGGAGGCTTAAGAACAAGCTAAGAGGATCAAGAAGTAAAGCTTGATAAGTGGTAGCATGAACTTACAATTTTAGTATTAAATTGTATTGGTTGTTTTTGCTATGTATGTTATGCCATGATGTGGTTGAGTTATGTGTGATGAAATATGTTTAACTCCTTGTTGATATCTTGGCAATGTGTATAGTTGAGTTGTTAATGTGATGATTTTATGCTTCCTTTCCATGGCATGAAAATGTGAACAGATATGTGAGAAAATTTGATTGTGTATATAGCATGGATAACCTTGCATTATTAATACTATAATTGTTTTTCTATACTACTGGGATTTCCTTGAAATCTCATCCCTTTTATATGCAACTAACACTACTAGGAGATGGCTCATCAAGGGAGAAAAGAAAGAGTATGGAAGCTTGAGAGGGAATTTGCATAAAATGTTATGCAATTCTACGTGTTTTGTATAATGAGTTAAATGGATTATGTAATATTTGTATGTAAAGTGGTTCTAATTGACATGTTTTGGCTTCGTGTATGGTCTAAAATTAAGGTGTTATATTTTTGATATCAAAGCAAAAATTCTGGCTTTATGTGATTGTATTTTTACATGTTAAAATCTCAGCATGAGTTATGTGTTAAGAGATTTGCATGAAAGGTACTAAGGATGGGATGTGTTGAAGGAGGTAACTCAGAAGAGGCTATCAATCAAAGAATGCCAAGTGAGAGATTTCCTCTGTGGTACTATGAAGAAGAGGACGATCTTATTCCTATTCTAGAGTACTATTTAATAGGGCAAGAGCCAGAGTATGGTTATTCCTCCATAGCTTCTAATAGAGTGATAGATATGGATCCTTAAGGAGTCATCCAGTGCCTAGGCTAGATAATAATGGAGCTGAACCCAGTGTGTTGTTGTTACCAGTACTGTCAGATTTCCCTACCTATAGGGCAATGGTAAAGAAGTTTAGGTTTTGGGCCTGGCATATCAAAATGAAGGTTTTGGGTATGGAATCAATAGAGGCTTGAGAAGAGATGATGGTGGCTTAACCCTATATAAATTTGCAGAATGAAAGAGTATGTCTTCATGGTGGCTGCCCCCCTTAAGTGTAGAAGCTTAGGAACCTATTCCAAAATGCACAGCTTCACTTAACACACTCAGGTCACGACCTCAGGAGTGTTAGATCGCGACTTGGAGGTCCAGGTCACGACCTCATAAGTGTCATGTCGCGTCCTGGGAAGACAGAGAGCATTTAGTCTTGACTTAGCTCCAAAATGCATTGTTTTACTAAAAAGGCATCCAGGTTGCAACTTCAGCAATCCATGTCACGACCTGGAGAGGTAGAACACTCCAACTCTTGTGTTTTGATCCTTATAACACTGTGGCTCCATCAATGCTCTATCTTGGGTCTTAGGTCCTTCTCTAATTGCCTGAAAATCACAACAAAGAGCTTTGTAGAGACTAACTAATTACAGGTCAAGGCAATTACAATTAAAAAAGGAAATTGACCCTTTTTACCCCTTAAACAACAAAATACAACACATGAATCAATGTAATGAAAAAGCTATAAGTGCATGCATAATGAGAGTAAAATTGTTGCAAAATATCATAAAACACTTGAGAAAACCAGATAAGATAGGGTTCTATCAATACATTACATATAAAGTTAAGTTACATAAAGAGAAGATCTAATACAAGGAAAGATGATTGCACACGAGAAGATAGATTGCTTATAAGGAAAGTTAAAGTTGCACAAACTCCTTGGAAACTGTTGACAAAAAAAACCTCCTTAGAAACCATTTTCCTATACACTGAAAAATAAAACAGAGGAGAACACAACTAGAAGCTAGTCAATGTTAGAATGAAATATTTCCTAGATCTAAGTTGGTCCCAAGAAGTCAAACCAGTCGTGCCTTGTAAAGCTATCTTCGCAAGTTTATTTGCTAGGGTATTGTGGTCCCTCTCAATGATGTAAAGCTCCACTAGCCATTCTCGATGCAACAACTGCTTTATCTTAATGGTAAGAGACCATTCTTTATAAAGCTCATCGACTTCTTCCTGTGTTAACATTATAGCTTCTGTCGAATTGCACCACAAGATGAGCTTACATAGCCTAGTGTCCTATGCTCATTTGAGACCTAACATGTAACCAGCACTTGGGGTGTCACCATACTTCAAGCTAAGCATAAAGGCTTCCTTTCTTCTACTCTTGAGTAATCCTCCACAAGCTACACAATTAGTTGCTTGAGAGAACACTTTATCCACCTATACTACATCATCATTGGTAGCGGTTACAGAAGTGGAGATCTGTTGTTGTTTTGGAAGAATAAGAAATTTTTTCTATATCGGTTTCACCGTCAATGTAAAAAATGGCATATTTTAATGTAACATCACAAAAATTAGACCTGAATCCTTTTAGATGTAAGTAATAAGTTTTGGTTAACATATTTGATAAGAGATTAGGAACTCAAAACGGTTCTCAAATGTTATTAATTATGAAAATTAGATTATGTTCAATGGTTTCACATGATTTATGTAAATCATGGTAAATGATGTCACAGGAAATGCTCAAGAAATATTTGAAAATGCCTAAAAGATAGAGAGGAAAATTAAAGGAATTGAGGGAAACCTTAATTTTATTAAACTATTTTCAAATATATTCTTAAGGCATTAAAATGTTATTATAAGAAAGATAAGTACATGATTAAATTATGATAAATACTTATTGGTATTTACAGTAGTTTGAGAGTATGATATATGGTAAGCAAGATCTACCATATAATTATATAGGATGAATCATGTTAGCTAGCAGTATCAAGTTATTTAACCTACATGAAAAATTTGAAACAGTAGAAGAATAATTAAGCAAGCAAAAGGTGTCATTCTTCAAACAATTCCACTGTCTCCCCTCATCTCTCTAAGTCCAAGGAAACATAAGTTGCTTTTTAGAAAGTTGTACTTTTAAATTAGCAAGTGACCATTTCATTGCCTCTCATCACTATTTCATGTGGCAAAATTTAATGTGAATTGCATTCTAATGTTATATGTGACGGCAAGAAAGGCAAAGAAATGAGGTGGTGTAAAATTATGAGGTGGTTTCAATGGAAATGGATAAGTCTGAATTAAAAGATTGAAATGGTGGAGGATAAGCAGTTTCATTGATATTACCTACCAAATAAAAGGCTTGTTCAAGAAGACCATCTAATTCTTCAGAAAGAATGAATTTAAACCCTCTAATTGTTTCTGCTAGACCAACATATTTCCCTAGTGAACCGGTAAATACTTCTACTACGAAAAAGGCTACGATAAGCATGCATGTGGTAGGAAATCCTATACACATAACTTGATTAAAAAGATTAAAGAAGCACGAGGTGGCAAAGAAATAGTTTATTAAATTTTGCCATCAAAATTAAAACAATGGAAATGGTTAAAATATTCTCATGCGCCATGAAGATGAAGATAGCGGTGTATGAGTAAAATGAGATTTTAGATAATTATTTCACCACAGAGATGGTGAGGCAAGCAGATGGTGGAATTGAATTAAATAAGGAATTGGATAAGATTTATTCATTTAAACTTGTACAAGTAGAAGGTGGCTTTGGATGGATTAATTGCTATGATTAAGCAATGGAGAAGAAAAAGAGGAAAAAGAAAAATTAGATGAAGGTTAAACCATTACACTGAACAGTAGGTGGCAAGAAAGTATGAATTCCACTAATTCCACCATTTTTATTCTCTTCTATTGATCATGTAGTCATTTCAGGATAAGTCTATACATGGCAACAAGTGAAGTTACTTAGTGAATGAGTAAGACTAATAGTCATCAATTTATTTCACTATAAATACCAAGTGCAGGTAATCTCCTTTCTTCCACTCCATCAAAGTGTTTTTCATTACATAAGAGTGTGAGGGGGAAAAAGAAAGAAAGAAGGAGCTATCATGAAAGAGGTAGAGTTAGAAGTTAAAAGAAGCAATCTATTATGAGATAAGAAGTTGGTAATTAAGATAGTAGTTTCTTTCATACTTGTTACATATATATTTTGCATATGCACCTGATATCCTAGCCAACCCCTTAAGGAATTACAAACCAAACTTGTCACATCCTGAAAATTTTCATCTGAACATAGAAAGTTAAAAACTTGAATAAGAGCCAATATAGAAAGTAGACAGAGAGGGTAAGACAACTTTTGATGTGAAACCTCGATAAGTCCAGGCTGGCATTTCCAGAATTATTGATCTAGGAAGGGCAAAACACGGAAAATTTTGAGAAAAATTCTAAAAGATTCTTAGAAAATGGTAAAAAGGTAATTAGAGGTTTTGGAACCTCAATGGAGGCCCTAAAAGTAAATTGGTGTGAAAATAGATTATTATCGAATTTCCTAAAAACGGAGGTTTTTTGAAAAATAGTAAAAATTAGAGAAAATAATTACTTTTAAATATTTAGAGGCCTCAATAATTTCAACAAAAATATGGAATAATTATGTTTATAAATCCAAAAAAGGGGGATTTAATTA